>NC_056725.1:1653935988-1654060988 GCF_019279795.1 Protopterus annectens
TTCCCATGTGTCCACTATGCATGTACATGCAGACAGTGCACCTCCACCATGTTCACAAATGTACACCTGCAAATCTGTACTGCACACATCACACACATACCATCCACTCACCAACACATGCTGCCAGTACCACATATATCAGTCAAGTGGCACATGGTCGGACAATACATTTTTGGAATTAACACTGGTGTAAACAATACTACATTGATAATCATAGCTTTAATGCATCATGCCTGCTCAGATATACCTACAAGGATATCATTACACTTTACTGTTGACAACATGCTAACATTGCTACACTGCTATTAGGTCACCCTGTGCATCAGCACCATGTTAGCCTGTTGCTGCATCAATGTCACAGATGACAGGAGGTGGCACAGTTTCATCATATGTACAGGGTGTGTTGTTGGTTTGCTAGAGCCCAACAATGACCCATCCAATCGATATGTATGTGTGTGTGTGTGTGTGTGTGTGTGTGTGTGTGTGTGTGTGTGTGTGTGTGTGTGTGTGTGTGTGTGTGTGCGGGACAACAGTACAGCATGGGTCAATGTTGATGTAATGTGTGTATGTGGTAGCCCTAGGTGTTTGGTTTATGTGTGTGTGTCTGCATGCACACAGTTCCACCTTGTGGCTGCCAAATACAGGAGGTTGTGGGACAGCCACAGACTGTACCTGCCAGGCTGTACAGATCACTGTCTCCAGCCACGGACACAGTACCTGTGCCTGGCAGGGGTGCCACGGACAGTATCGGGTACTAAGCCAGACTGGGTACTATCATCAGAGGCAGAGGGATGTCGGACTGCTGGGACTGACCAGAGCCATGTGCATGTGGTCATCTAGGACGGTCTATTGACAGCCCAGCCCCAACATTGCTGGGGCTGGTACTGCCACTACAGGAGCGGCTGGGACTTGTGTGTCATCCGCGATGACTGCCAGATGATGATGTTGCTGGCATACATCCATGTCGACATTTCAGCTGTCCTGCACTGTCCTGGCACATGGACATAACATTGCGGAGGACATCTAGTGTTTCCCCCGAACGTCTATCAATGATCTTGGTGTAATTACGGATGGCACCGGCAAAGTCACAGATACTGTCATTGATAGCAATGTTATGAGCCATCTGTGCCCTTAGTCCCTGCCTGGTGTACCATTCCATACGTGCCTGTGCCTGCATTACAGCCCGGAACATACCTGAGGTTGTGAGACCTGTGGGAGCACATCTGCCAGGGGCATTACGACCAGCAGTGCTCCCACAAAAACCCCTGGACATATGCCTATGTGGTACCATTCCAGGTGTCTGGGTATGGCTGCTGTGTGGGGTTGCATGTGCCATAGATACCACACTATCCTGGTCAATGCTTACTGTATGCTGTTCCTCAGCTAAGGCAATTGGTGTTGAGGGATGTATTGGCAGTATGAATGTGCGCATAGATGGGGTGGAAAGCTGTGTACTGTTGATTGGTGGACCAACGACAGACCCTGTCAAACCTGCCTGTGCCACAACACATGTATCATCATGTCCACTATTTGTGGCAGTGACGTCAGGTTCCCTGTTGCACTCATCCAACAAAACCTCAGCACTTGTGAGAGGAAGACAGGAAACACACTTTACAACCTGTACAGGATGTTAGCACACATGAACACATGCACACATGCACACATGAACACATGCAGACATGCACACATGAACACATGCACACAAGCACACATGAACACACGCACACATGAACACATGCACACATGCACACATGCAGACATGCACACATGAACACATGCACACATGCACACAAATACACTACTCAGTCAAGTTGACACACACACACACACACACACACACACACACACACACACACACACACACACACACACCAACAGCAATAGAGGACATACTCATTAGTGGTTGATGGTGGAGTACAGTATCACAAGCCAAAGAGTTCTATCACATGTGTCAGCATGCAGGATGTGTGTTGCTCAACAGCATGCAGTGCGAGTGTAGACAGTCCTTGTTGATAACAGTATACATGTCTTTGATGCATGTGTGTTGTTCAATGATTGGCCTTGCCCTGGAACACAATGTGCACATGGACACAACATTGCTGTGCAAGTATAAAATGCTTTCCAATGTCCTGTGCACCATCACTCATAGGTATACATACCATGGCTGGATGCACACAGTTGTCAGGTGTATAGCAATGAATGCTATGTTTAGTACTGTAGTTACTGTAACTGGATGTAGTGTAGTACCATGAGCCATCATCAGGCAGCATCATGTGGTAACTCAAGGCCACTAATGTATGCCACACTGGCAACTATCTTGCTGTCCCTGACCTCCACCATTTTGGCTACATTAACCATTTCACAGCCAGTTGTTACATGGGTATGTAAGGTGTTCAATAGGGAGCATTGCCTAACATGAATGTGTTGTGTGTTGAAGCGTGTCACACCGCCCCATTATAGGCCTCTACCCCTCAGGTATAGTATGTATGACATTTGGGATACTGGAGTCTGACTTTACAGCAGGTGTCTACATATGCCATGTGTATCATATTAACACACTGCATATGACAAAGTGGTGTATGTTGTGTGCATGTGTATTGACTCTGCCTATACAATGTTCACTACAGTGTACCACAATTGGTTGGGATGCTCTGTGTATTGCATGCGTTTGAGGCAGCTACTCATGTTACTGGGATGTGCATAGTCCCACAGAGAACATGCAGAACATTCATGTGTAGGTGTTTTACATGTGTATATGGCCTACAACTCTCCCATTACATGCACATGTTATATGCTATATTAAATGTGGAACACTCACCAGCATGGGTCTGCTGTCTTGCTATCACACCAGTGGGACCTACAAGGATATGAGACAGTTTGTCAGTGTCAACAACTATGGCATTGCTGCTGTGAGTTTGCAATTTTACAGTAGTACAACAGGTGACAGTCACAGGCATACAGATTATGTACCAAATTATCAGTATTGCATGACACCAGGCTCCACATCTTCTAAGTACACAGTACACATCTGATAAATGTATGTTCTAACAATCGAGCTAACAGTAGTCTACAGATATGCCATGTTACCTGTACGCTCTGAGTCGATGTGCTGGGTGACTCCGGCCTCCATGATGACACATGTCTGTTGTAGTGGTTGGCCAAGAGCCACCACACTGAGGAGCAGCTCTTCCACTCTGGCGAGGGGTGGATGTGTTGCTGCACCACCACATGTGGCAAGCTGTTGTCTGTGGACATCGGAGGCATGCTGACGGACATGTCTGTTTAAATCACTGCATTGATGGGGCACCTGCTCATATGTCCAGTTATGCATGCCTACATCATTCACCCGATGGACAACATCCTGCCACAGTGCAGTGCGCTCATGCTGGTCCTGGCTGGTTCTGGAGAACAGCAGGTTGTGATGTTGTATTAGGGCATCTAGGATGACTTCCTCCTCTTCAGGGGAATATGCAGGTTTTCGATTGTGAGACATGTCCCTGGAAGACAATAAAACAATAATTGTGAGCAAGTCATGTGGCACACTTAACATTCTAAAGTACAGACATCAATGAAATGCCATATATAGCAATCTATTGGCTGTCAGTAGATACAAACTTTTAATACCACATATCACTGCTCAGCCCACAACTGCCTGACAGTGCCTGACACATACTATATACCAAACCATGTTCCGCACAGCAACAAAGTGAAACCAGTATGTAAGACTATACAACAGTACATGGCACACTGTATGTGACACAATGCACCACCTTGCCACAGGAGGTATATACGAAGCTAATGCATACAGACATTTCTCATCCATTGAAATGAATGTAAAGTACAGTTACAGTACTACCAGAACACCACGCTACTTGTTGATAGCAAACCCCTAAGTAACATATGTGCACATTCATCAATATAGGTGGCATACTGCTGTACTACACTATACATGTTGCTAGATATGCACTTATATCCTGTGACACACATACCACCGAGGCCATGTTACAGGCATACCCACAAACACATCAGACATACCTACAAGACACAAAGGTATGGCAACCCAGATGAGTTTTACCTGTGTACCATACAGTACTGTATGCCAGCACTTACAAAACCTCATGCCTGAGGTATGTAATGTGTGAGGACTACAGGTAACAAATAAAACAGTGTATCAAAGCAATGTGGATATACACCATACTGTGCTGTTTAGGCCTACAGCTTCAGGTAGTACTACAGTTCATACAGGATTTGTATTCACTAGTGTTAACAATCAATAAGCATACATGTACTACTTTAGAAGAAACCAAACAATGGAAGGCTCACCACAGCACAAAATCCTGTAACAATCCTATAAAGATTCGAAACTCCAACTTGTAAAATTCAGAGTCTTTTAATAACAGTACAGCACACAAGGAGATAAGCGCTTTCGCGTGTAGTAACACACGCTTCTTCAGATCTAATTTAACAATGAAACAGTGAGTTTAAATACCCTAAGAAAGCTCAATTAGTATTTTAATGCAATTTAATTAAGCAATTAAGCAATTAAATGCTGAATGAGAGCTCTGGCTTTAAAGACACCATACATACTTTGATGTCATTAATGAAATGCTACATATTAGTAGCACAGCCACAAAACCTATAGATATACATATACTGTACAGACCTATAACGTATATAAACTACTTTAGCACTACTTTAGCCTACAATGGCACACTCCAGTCAACACCATGGGACTACGTCACACCGTATGCAATACTGCTTTTCCTGCCTAGCAATAGCATACATATCTTTTGCTGGGATCAGAGCTGCAACACTGCATACCATGATATATACAGTTTCCCATTAGGCTATCACACATATACACGACTTTGACACATTTATCTACACATTCACCATCACACTCAGTCAACCTCACATAGCAAGTAATGCAACAAGTACATGCGTGTGTGTGTATCGGGTCCTAGGTAGCTAATAGCCTAGCCATATGGTACCCTGCCCTTCAAAACCCATGTAATTTAGGTTCATGTGCCCCTATCATGCAGAGCCACAGAGGTGATTCCCGGGTTGTATTTCCTATCTCACATCCAATCATCATGATTATTCATGGCAACTGCTAATGAGGACCTTTATTTTCTATTGATAGGTAGTTAGTTCCAGAGTATGGTATGTGTCTGAGATGATAATGTACCACTCCAGCATATTCTGCTTTTTGACATTACAAGGTTTGATCAGTACAGTGTGTAGCTTGTATGGATTTTAATCTGTTTATATGGAGCATGTCTAACACCTGTGGGTTTGGCATAGCTTTGTATGTTAGGCAGAGGTTGCCTCTGGGTAGGTGGTATGCGACACAGTGTAGCTGTGGTTTTGTAAGACAGTCTGCACAGGGCATCTGTTTGAGTCTGGTAATACTCTTTGTAAGGTATGTGTCTGGCGTCTACAGTTGCTGTAGATGTCTTCTGAGGTACATACCAACAGAGCCATTGTACTCTATGATAGGTTTTATGACTGATAAGTAGAGTGGAACACTGACCTCTTTTTCCATGGATGACACACTTTTTTTGATGACATGTGGACCATACACAGTTTACATGACTAGTGTGGCACTGTGATTATCAAAAGGGGCACTACTGTCCACCTGTGTCCCGTGGTCTCTTATCACACTTTTGGTGTTGAGTAGACTACCACCTATATGGTAATTCATGGGTACAGGGTTTTTAACAAAAGGGATGGCAATACGTTTACAACATTGAGCTTGAGTGTACATATGAACATCCATTGCTGTACATATAGATATACATATAGGCACATATACAGTCCACCTTTCATGGTGGGAATATCAATTATGCAAAGGTTGAGAGGGATACAGTTATGTAATAATATTGCACAGTCTTGTGCAGAATGCATGGAAGGTATTCTCAGGCCATGTATCTTTAGCAGGACCCCCTGTCTGGAAGACTAAAAACCTAACAAATCATACCCACAGCATTTAAACACCACATGTCATATGCCAGCACTGTATGCTGTCTTGTTTGCCACACACTACAACCTACATATAAATATGCACATAACAATCTGCACCAACATATAAATGTCCACCCTTCACAAACAGTTGCAGTATGTCCCTTGCTCTATGCACATGTTAAGATGCTAATATATCGGACACATAAATATCTCTCCATATGTGTGTGCCATACACACACAAGGTCCACACTGTTGTAAGTCTGTACACCTCACGGATGACCTGTTGGGCCTTGCTACAACATGGACAGTTGTCACATGTGTGCATATAGTAATAGTACAGTGAGTATATATAGCTGCAAATGCTACATTAGTATACTAGCCTGGTACAGCAGTTGCCAATGCTAAGCTACACATTATATGACTATTATGCATGTCTTACTCTGTCACATCCAAGTTTATATAGGTGTTTGCACTACTCCCCCAAACTGCCATTATACACAATACTGTACAGAACATAGATAACATGATCAGATGTTTGACATATAATGCTGAGCAACATGTTTCACAGTTATGTCCCACTGCACGCAGCTAGACACTAATTTGTCCATGGCAGTAGTTATGCATGGCATCAGTGCATACATACCTACTGCTGCCACATATGCATGTTTCAGAGTATGTACAGTACTATTCATAAACATCTACTACTTGCTGGTAACTACATATCTGTTACATATCTGTTTGTCACTTTCAGGTCCGTCTGTGTATGCTTTGACAACTTTTTATTTTTATTTAATTTTTTTTATTAATTAAGTAAAGTTTTATTTACTTAAGTTTTATTTTTGATTATTAATTAAGTATTTTTTTTTCTTAATTAATATTTTTGGTTAGTAATTAAGTATATATTTTTTTACTTAATTAAATATCTTTTTATTAAGTAATAATTTTTTCTCACTACTCTCCAGGAGTTATATAGTCTCTGACACGTGCAATGTGATGATTGCATGTGGGGATAGCAAGCACAGTCTGCTTTTATAGGTATCTGCACATGTGCATGTGATGCCCCAGCATTTGGTAAATGCATACAGCCTGCTGTGTGGTAATTGCATACTCACTGTCATAGCAACCCAATGCTATAAATTGCTAAGGTATGTAGGCGTAGCCCTTTCAGGTTTCCAGTGTGGGTCCCATGCTTGTTTGCTGTGGGCACTGTTGTGTAAGTCAGAAGGTTGGTATAATTCTTATATCTGAAGCTAGAGGTGTAGACAGTGATGTTCATGTTATACTCAGACCTGACTGTTGCCACTTCCAGTACAGAGCTATCAGTGTAGAGCTTAACTCACCCCTACAAATACTTACACAAGATATATGTGACTATGTAGTTTCTTTTCTACTCATATAAGTAACTGCCATACAAAAGTAGTTATTGAGAAGTATTCTTTTGGCACATGAACTGTTTGTGAACTGCTATACTGTGAATATTAATGTACTCACTTCTGCAGGGTTTGTGCTTTTTATTGTTGACATTAGCACAGGGTTCTCAGGAAAACTGGACAATTCCAGTACTGAGTATGCCTACCTACATCCTTGGTAGACCCTAAACACACAAGTATATTTTAATTGTGGGGGGATGCTGACATACAGAGAGCATTATGTATTATTGTGTGAATGTTATCTTACTGGACTTAAAGGATTGGTGTGTACCTGTTAGTTTATCAATGCATGTGGTCTGTCTGCATAGTTCCCAACTGTGAACCTATCCAGATGGTAGCCAGATGTTACACTGTTATTCTTTGTCTGTGCAACCCACAGGTGTTTTCAGCAATGGTACAATGGCATTGTTACAGTCAGTTGCTACCAGTACATGGCTACATCCCTTGGTATTTCTGTGTTGTACTCCTACATAAGGGTATGCTTGTGGAAGTCCTACCAAAGCTATTTGCAGAGTATGTAACAGCAGAATAGCTGATATGCCTATTTGTTTGTGCCTCTGCAAAGCCTATGAAACACTCAGATACATCTTTGCATGGAGTCAGGGATAGGTAGTTAAAAGTAAGGTACACCTTACACATAATAAAGACAATAAGTGTAGAGTTGAGTGAAGCAGTGCATATGGATTAGTACACCTTTTATGAAGTACAAGCGGTGTCTACTGTTATTATTGTCAGTATTCATTGTGTAATACCCCACCTTTCTGACTGACGTCAGTACTTTTCAGAGGGATTCAGTGGGACACAGCTAAAATATGTTTCACAATCAGGGACATCCCTGAAAAGTAGTCATAGTTAGGAAGTATGGCCTCTGCCCTAATTATATATGCCAGTGTTTGCCCTGCTATGATACTGTGTGGAGGTTGTAAAGTGCCTCTGTAACATTAATTGCTGCTAGAATGGCTGCTTCTCATATCACACTCATGTAATGCCATTCCACAACAATTGCTGGTAAAGATCCACAGAACAAGCTTAGTGTTATGGCCTTCCTATTTTTCCTTTACATTCACTCATTGCAATGCATGATATATTTATTTCAGCACCAAGTTACAGTGTATCTGCTGTGGCTTAGTGGTACTTCATGTGGTCTGGGGTTCGAGACTGACAGAAGTGTTTTATTTTGCTGCTGAGCAGAACAAGGGCTCTGACATACAGAGTGACTAAGGCACTTTTAAGCAGTTGTAAGCGGGTTTGTGTGGGTTTGCGCAATGCTTAGTGATGCTTAGCTAAGTGCACACATGCACACACTCGTTCAAACCTGCTAACTAGAGCTTAGAAGTGCTTACTCCCTCTAACCCCCGCGCTAATTTCTTTGAAAGAAAAGAAAATGGGGAGATAAGAAAGTGGTGAAAATGGGGACACAAAGAGGGAATGACAGTAGGAAAACAAGCTCGGGATGTGCAGGACAGGTGTAGGGAAGGTCCATAGCTGCCCTTTCTTTACCAGCAACATTTGTGCATATGCAATAAATTTGGAGTGAAATTTGAAACCTTCCACCCCTGGGAGAGGGGTGAGGACAACAAAGTACGGAAAGTGGAAAGTGAGGTAGAAGAATTAGCTATTTGGGGAGGTAGGTTGGGGAGGTAAACAGACAAGACAAACAAGACGCATACAGGGGCGGAGTATGACACATGGGGTGGATGAACACAATTGACGGGGACGGATGTTTAGAAATCGCAAGCCCATGAGCCCACAGATGACAACAGTGGAACTGAGATCCCCAACCATGGGCAGTCACCACTGCACCTTTGCAGCCTCGAGGGTGGCTGTGCTGGGGGCTGCGTAGGATGGGCAGGCTCACCTGTGAGATGTGCCAATCTCACCTCGAGCTGGCATAGGGGATCAGTGACTGAATGCTGGATCTCCCTACGCACCACAACCCGGACCCTTCGAAGGGTGACAGATGGCCCTTCTCTACACACGCTTGCATGGGGGGACGAGCCCCATCCCATGCAGCACTTCCACCCGAAGGTGGCACAGGACCAATGGAGGAGGGGAGCCCGGGCTGGGCACCTGACCTGCTGGTGCCAGGTGCACTCGCCAGCTGAGGAGGGACAGGTGGGTCCGCTGGGACCGGCCCTCCCATACGTTCTGTGATTAGATGTGTTTAATTACAACATAGACAACAGCATTTCAAATTAGTTGTAACAGCATGCAGTAATATTCCCATTAACCCAACACACCAAGGTTCCAACAGTTGAACAGCAAGCATAACACATGCATATATTGAACGACAGTGGACATTCCAACAGCATGCAGGGATGATTGGTGGCAACAGGCCACCATGATTGTGGTGTTTGAACAGGGCGCATGCATCAAAGTGAATGCAGATATTTATAGAACAATAGGACATATGTCCCAACAAATGTTTTGAGACTACACATACCCATTGAGGTGTGGAATTGCATTGTTTATGCACATACAGTAGGGTGTAGAAAGAAACCGCAATTAACACCTTATAAGTACTTTTAGTCTACACTACATTCCTATTGACTGCAGGTGTATATCCCCTACATGTATTATTACACTTGCCAACATGCATTAGGCTGTGTAATGGATTTGGCTAGTTCATTATATACCTGGCCTATATCTGACATACTAACTGTCCAACATGCAGATATTACTGCTACATATTTATTGATTTTATTTATATTTCTTTATCTACATATCTGGATGTGTTCACATGACAATTTCAGTTAAATTTCTACAGAACCCTACATTTCGTGTAGTGCACTCACATTTCTGGGGAACAAATTAACAACCTACTCATGTGCCAGATTTACTTATGCATGCCAGCCAGTAACTGATTGTTGAGGACTGTATATATGCTTCACAGCTACTGGCACTTCCATCAACCACTTTAGATGGGACTGCCCAACTGTGGGTTGCCAGCACTTACTAAAACAGTACTATTTGTATAATGCAATGGTACAACAACATTTCAAAGTAAGTGCCACAGACACACTCCAGGTTTTATACCTTTATTAATTACATTACACACTTTTCCACAGGCTCTCTCCTTTATTTGATATTATGGAAGACATATTCAAGACATATTATACCTTTATTAATCGGTTAGAACACTCTTTTTCAGGCTCGCTCACTTATTTTATATGACAGTACATGCAGAGATATTATTCCTGACATATTTTACCTTTCTTAATGGGTTACTACACTCTTTTTCTGGCTGTCTGACTTATTTTATATAACAGTACATGCAGAGGAATTATTTAGGGCATTCCATAGCTACCTACTCAGTAGTGGGGCATCTTGCATCCCACGGGCCTCCTGTATCCATTGGTTCATTAGGTCCTGCTTCAGTCTCTTCAGGTCTGCATGGTGGTGACGGACCTGCTCACCAGTCCAAGGAATGCCTGTGATACTGGAGAGGTCATGAGCTACCCAGTTCCAAGCCTCTGCTTTGTACTCCGTCCCTTGGAACTGGCCCTGCAGGAGTCTTGACTCATGACGATGGACAAGGAGCCAAACCATGTATTTTGACTCCTGAATGCCCCAGCGTTGCGCTCTAAAGCATGTACCCTCTCCAGCACCAGCCATTCTAACTGCAGATGGGAGCTACAATCAGTTATGGTGAGTATTCCCACCTATGGGGCTTAAATATGCCACATTTCTCGCACTTTTTTGTGATTGGCCATTTTTGAAAATTCTTGGCTGACTGGAGACCTCCTTAGCAATGGTTAATCTACCATTTATAAGTATATGTATGTTAACAGTGGCTGTTTATCCTAAGCTGTCATGGCTTAGTGGTTCAGTACTTTGATTATGGTGCACAGTGTCCCTGGTTCGAACTTTGTCATTGCTTTTTATTTTACTACTGTCCGTACAGGCTAGGGAGTGTGGCTGTGTTTAGGCATCTTTGCTCTACGTTGCTCCACGTTGCCCTATGGTGCGCTGGTTGGCATGGCATGCACCTCCGCACAAACTGATTGTGCCGGGTAAAGTGCTATTTAGCTATGGGTACCTCTATTGCACTGGGTAAAGTGCTGCTTAACTACGGGCACCTCTATTGTGCTGGCTAAAGCGCTGCTTAACTACGGGCAACTATATTGCGCTGGGTAAAGCGTTGCTTAACTGCGGGCAATTATATGTCAGGATCCTTTATAAATATACATTTTATTCACTGATACATAGGCCATTTCAATTCTGCTTAGTAAAATTTTAATCATATATGTAGAGTATCTTTCATATACTAATTTCAAACATAAAATAGGAAGGGGAGTGGTGGAACTCGAACTGTGAATGCCTCCTCTTTGTGCAAAGGCTCTAACACTACACTATTGCTATTTGGCTTAATATGCATAAACATTCCTTATTATGTTCTTCCATGTCGAGATTGCTAACTGCAGCTAAGCAATGGGCACACCCACGCACACACGCACAAATACGGGCAGCTATATCGGGAATTACAAAAAAAATTACGTTTTTCTTTTTATAACTGTGCTGGGGGTTTACAATGTCAGGGAGTGTGTTGCTGGGTAAGTGGAGATTTGAGCGGACTCGCTCTTGTGTGTTGACATTTTACAATTCAGACACTTGCAGGGGCATGGACCTTTGGACTGCTTGGCAGTCGGACACGCCCCCTACTTTCCTGCACGGTCCGTGTTAGACTTGGAGTGGAGTCAGCATGCCCTCATGAATATTCATGGCACGCTGATGTCATACCGTTCAACTGCAGTCTCCGAGTAAGACTTATTTAGTCTTACACAGAGGATTTGTGAATCCGAGGGACTGTTTCAATACTCTAATTACATGTTTACTGAATTATTTAACTGTACACTGCTTTTTCATACTGAGAGTTGTATTTTCTGTTTGTGAGTGCTCTATCCGTGCTTTTCTTTGCATTTTTGATTTTTTGAAGTTTCTGTGTTCTAGTCTAGTCTGTTTGCGGTTAAAAGCATTCTCTAGATTCTGCTTGCTCCTTGATCTGTTTAAAATGTTCATTTTGTGGCTACAGTTAGTAGCTGTAATAGTTTTAGTTTCCCACCCCCCCTTCAAATTGTTGTGGTGTTTTTATACTTGGTGGCTTTGCAGTTGCCTGTCCATACTGTATATTTGATCTGGGACACTCCTCCCAGTCTAGTGTCAATAGTTCATTCAATCTAATAGAGAGAGAATATTTGTGAAGGCCAACCCACTCACTTCTTAACCTTGAATTAACTTCTATTCCAGCTTTCTCCATTTCCACTTTACTGAAAAAAAATTTCTAAGCTTGTTTCCCCCCTTTCCTGTAACAAGTCTAGTCCAGATACAGATTTGCTATATCCAGGATTGTTTGTAAGCTCCTGAGCCCCCCCCCCCCACTTAACTAGGGTTAAAGTATTCCCGGTGCCATAGATTCTGCTTCCCTTACAACTAGCCAGCTTTTTAGTTTTAGCATTCAAATCTGTTTCCTTGAGCTCAGCACTTGTTCAGGACTTGTTGTAAGCACTAAATAAGCTACAAATTACTACAGCACTCAACTTTCCTCACTTGTCTAGAGGAAAACAGTTTTTAGTACTTAATAAAAAAGCATCTATCCAGGCATGTCTAAAGGTCAGCTTCCAGTGTTTTCTCCTGTCTACCTGATGAATCTGGGCATCTTGGGGCAAGGCAGCAATTGCCTCATGTACACAGACAACCCTCTCCTCCTACCACCCAACACTACAACCTATGAGAGATACACTTATATAGCCAAACTGGAAATAAAGCTCTCTTCACTGAAGACTGGACTAGGCAGTCAAGAGGAGAAGGTAAACACTCCTCACCACACTCATCACATTGTCCCTCAAAACCTACACCACCAAAACACACACATAGAAGCACAAAACACACACCTACATTCGCAGAAGCTCTGACACATGGCCCACAGATTCAGTATGCCATTCAAGTACAGCCCATATGGCATAACATACCCAACACTCTAGTCATAGGTGACTCTATGGTCAGGCACACTGATGTTCCACTCACCAGACTAAACAAGGAGAAAGTTACTGTCAGCTGCCTGTTGGGTGCCAGGATCTGCCACTTAATGCACGCACTCAGGTCACTCCACAACAAGTACAAATATGGCTCTGTCATTGTCCATGTTGGTGTGGATGACCTGAGACATACCTACCTGGACTACATGAAAAGAGACATGGAGGAGCTCACCAATCTTGTAGCCCAGGCAGGTATGACCCTAGCTCTGAGTAGCATCTTGCCATCACTCAGAATGATACCACAGTACAAGGACAAAATGATTGACTTCAACAATTGGCTAAGCTTCTGGTGTCATTTTAAGGGAATCCAGTATCTGTCTGCTGGGATGACATGATTGATAGACCATGATGCTTTGTCAGAGATGGCCTGCACCTGTCGACCTTGGGATTCTGGATACTAGCGAAGGATCTTGCCACCCCTATAGTGCCTTTTTTTAGGCAAGGTTCAAATGATAAATTCACCATTGTAACAGGTACAAGCAAGCAAAATCTGAGGGTAATGCTACTCAATGCTAGAAGTCTAAACCTCAAAATGCACTCACTCGAGGCACTCCTTAAAATGGAGAACATTGACATCTGTGCAGTGACAGAGACCTGATTCAAGGCTCCATTGAGTACCCCTGCATTACCATGCTATAATTCATACCACACCTTTCGGCCACCTAACCCAGACCGAAACACTAATGGCGGAGGTGTATCCCTATTCATTAAGGATGTCCACAACTCCAAGTTAGTTGCTCAGCATAATGCATCTGAGATTATCCAAGTGCGAGACTGCAATCCAAATTGTAGCTGGCTACAGACCCCCCACCATGCCCCAGGATTCCCACTCCTCTTTTCTTGATACACTGGAAAATATTAGGATACAACCCAACACCCTAATAATGGGTGATTTCAACTACCCCACCATTAAATGGGAAAACTACTCATGTACCAACACATTTGCTCAATGTTTTCTGGAATTCATAAATTCCAATACCTTGGATCAATTTATCCACACCCCCACCAGAAGCAGCAATATCCTAGACCTGGTCATTACCAACATGGGCGACCGGTGTTCCACACCAGTGGTTAATTCCTCATTGGTCAGATCCGACCACAAGCTAATCACCCTAGACATCCACATCCCGCCCCCACTCCCATTAGGGAAACAACCATAAAAGATTTCTCCAAAGTTAACTTCATGCTTCTTAAGACAGAAGTGGAAAACTTCACGACACCCATTCAGATGGACAATAGAGGTATGACTGCTGAATCCTACACAAACACACTTTATAAGTACTTACACGAGCGCATGGATCCTGCTATCCCTAATTGAACCAAGATGCTATCCTCCAAAAAAAGGAAGTCAATCTGGTGGTCCTCTGCTATAAACAAACTCTACAACAGAAGAAAGAAACTGTTGCAAAAAAGAGTAAAATCCCATGATTGGAGGAACTCCCTGGTCAACCTCAGTAAGAAGCTGAGATCCCTCATAAAATGTTCCAAAACTAGTTATGAAAACAAAATCGCCACTGATTCTAAAGACAACCACAAAGCATTCTATAGCTATATCAAGAATCTCAGTGGCAACACTCAGATCTGCTCTGAGTTACAGCACAATGGCACTAAATATACAGAACCAACTAATATTGCCAAAATCCTGGCAGATAGGTTCAGTGCTAACTTTATCCCCCTCTCACCCCCTAAAGGGCCCATCTCTAACCTGGAAGAATGCAAAGTTCCTGTAATCACAGCTGCACAGGTAAAAACCTCACTCTCCAAAGCCAAGAACACAGCATCCATGGGACCTGACAACATCCCACCCTGCATTCTACATGAACTACAGAATGAACTGGCACCCCACCTAAGTACCATGTTCAATCATAGCCTCACTTCAGGCTTTGTGCCCATTGAATGGCACACTGCAATGGTTATCCCACTCCACAAAGGGGAAGCATGACAGACCCCGGGAACTACTGCTCCATTAGCCTGACGAGCCTGGTCTGCAAGGCCTTGGAACATATCATCATGGATCTCATAAACAATGACACTGCTACTCTCCAAACTCTGGACCCCACACAGTTTGGGTTTGTAAAAGGTAGATCATGTCTCCTAATCCTGATAGACTTCTTTGAAGCAGTCACCAAAGCCATAGATGAGGGTAAGGTGGTTCACACAGCCTATCTAGATCTTGCCAAGGCTTTTGACAGCATACCCCACTCTGGAATTATAGATAAACTCATTAAACTAGGTATAAATCCCTATGTCACAAGATGGGTTGCCAACTGGTAGTCAACTTAACACTGAAAGTGTGATAAGAGACCTTGGGACACAGGTGGACAGTAGTCTCTCCTTTGATAATCACATCACCACAGTGGTCAGGAAATCCTTCTATGTGGTACACCTCGTCACAAAAGGTTTCTCATCCAGAAAAAAAAGAGGTCATTGTTCCCCTCTACTCATTACTCATTAGACCCATTATAGAGTACAATGCCCGTTTTGGTATATACCTCACAAGACATCTACAACAACTGGAAAGGCTGCAGAAATACCTCACAAAGAGGATTACTGGCCTCAAACAGATGCCCTATGCAGACCGTCTCAAAAAAATTCATGCTTTACTCTGTCGCATATCGCCTACTCAGAGACAATTTCTGCCTAACATACAAAGCTATGTCAAACCCAGAGCTGTTGGACATGCTCTACGTAAATAAATCCCAGTCCTTCCGAGCAACATACTCTAGGGACCTAAACCTTGTCACCACAATAAACAGAACATGCTGGAAGGATAGATTCCTGTCCTAGAGACTTCCCATACTTTGGAACAGACTACCTATCTATACCAAACAGAGCTCCTCATTAGCATTCTTCAAGAAAAATCTTGATGATTGCATGGGAAGTAGAAAATTCACCCTGGGAATCAATTCCGTGGCCCGGCTTGACAGGGGCACAGGAAAATAATTTTATTGGGTGGCGAAAGCCAGGGTACCTTTGGCTAGACTTATATAGGCCCTAGGGCCAATAGCCTTCTACCGACCTATGAACCTATGACCCTATGAACCTATGTTTTGTTATGTCTTTTGATATGGTTTTATTATTCTATCAGGAAAGAAGGAGGGGGCATGCTGAGTTTCAGCCTGGTGGTTGATTGTTGCCAGCCCCCCTTTTCCATTACCCACTTTCCTTCTTGGGCCGGTTTAAGCTCCAGAAAGGTGGTGGCAAGCAATTCTTCAACACTGCATATGGCCAGTTGTCAGTTAAATCAAGAGGGCAGTAGGATTATACCACTAGTTTTGGTATAACATATCCTAAACTAGAGTGGGTCATCTGCGTATCTGCCTGGTTTGGCAGGGCTGGAGTTATTATTTTGTTTATGTATTATTCAGAGTTTGTTGCATATTAAATATCAATTTGCATTTTGACATATTGGGATATTTGGTAAATAAACTTGTAGTATTGTCTAAACATGTAATTTTGTTATTTGAGATAAAGATGTGACATGGGGACAAATGCCTATTCATCGTATTAGGAAGGTGCACTGCCCCTTTGATTAGTTAATCCTCTGTATTCTATTACTATACAAAAGTAAAGAATTTTAGTTCTTCCAATTAGAATTATTTCATAATAATCACATCTGATTTATACACACACACAGACACACACTGTCAGTTTAATACACGAAGGAAAATAATTTTGAATTTCATGAAATATAGTTTGAATTGTAGACTGATGTGTTTAATAGAAATGTGCTGCATTAATGTGCCAATGATTAAGATGGTAAAACTACTCAACACATTATTTTATTTAGTAAACTTTAGAATAAACTAATGGAGCTCTCCCCAGAAGCAAGAGTTTCTTCTGGATGCCAAGAATCCTAGCAGATGCTAATTGAAAACAATGCCATTTGCTCAACTTTTAAGAAAAATTCCTAGCCTTTTTGTAGTGAACCACAAAAGGGAATAAAGTAGCTGGCTATGTAGAGACAACATACATATTGTCAAGACTAAAATTAATTTACACACGTACACCAATCTAAACTATTAAAAATCAATTTAACATCACTTAAAGCAATTAATTTCCACATGCACTGACACTTAAAGCAATATTCCATTAAGCAGTTTAATTTTCTGTACATTTAAATACTTTCATCAATTTATATTATTTCCATGTCAATTAACTGCTTGAATGCCACTTCTTTTATTGCACCATGCACATTAAGTCATTGACTGCATTTGTTAATATTACTTTAAACAAAAGTAAGGGTAAAAATGGCCATTTATATATGATGGATTATATCCTTTGTTACCATTCTGTTTCACTACCATTTTAATGATTTGTTTCCATAACCAGGTCTTGAAGTTATGGGCAACGGCATAGATATAAATGTTAATACTATAAACTGCAAACAGCTTTCATGCTATATTTCTTAGTTTGAGTCCTACAGTTTCTATTTGCATATAGTTTTTGCTTGCATATAGTTTGACTGAGATTTAAGTACATCATTACAAGATTGCTCCAGAAAGGTTGAAAAATATCTAGCTGATAATTCGTTTAGGAATGGTTCTGTAATACCAACATCACTGATTTATTTTGATATATATGTATTTTCAGGAATGGGAAGTGAGTTTATTATAACTGTTAAAGTAATTTATTTATTTTCACCATTTTTTATTGCCTTTCCTTTCAGATCAGTATTACCCAAATTAATCTGAGGCTCACAAAATTGCTAACATTTATTTATGCATTTTGTTTTATTTTATTATTTTGTTTACATATTGTTAACAAGGTGAATGTAATGGTCTACTGATATTCTTTAGCTACAACCTTTTTTCAAGGAAAAATAATAACTGATAATAATTGAGGTGATATAGACCACGGTTTACCTTTGAAAGGTTGAAGTGCAACTTGTCAAAAGTTGCACGAAAGGACATTTTCAGGATTTCAGTTAGTGGAATACAAATGCATCAAATGTGCAATGAACAAATGCACATTGACATTCGCTCATCGCAGATTCGGCATTGTGGGTAAATGGATCCCTTCCCCACTGTAGTGCATCCTTAGAGTTAGAATATTAAAGTAGGGTGGGTACAGCCCCCCACATGGGGGGTGCAGGGGAGCTTGCACCCCTGCATTACGGTGTGTTTTCAATATCTGAGTTTGAAACTCAGCGAATCTGCTTTTCAATTTGCCGAGTTTCGAACTTTAGTGATGTTTGGAAATGACAGTTTCGGCATTTTGGCTTGCACAAAGGTCTGTTCAGCAGGTTGATTTTCAACCTTTCAAAGATAAACCATAGACCACATACACATATTACAATTGTAAAGTGTATGCAAACAAATTAATATAGGTAATGCACAATAATAAGAATTAAGAACATGTAAAATACATAAATAATTAAATATGTGTACAATAATAAGGTAACCACGGAAAGCACTGTAATGAGAAAAGCGGTGCACCGGACAGCTCAGGAACAAATTCAAGGTTTATTAACATAAAACGTAACGAGTGTAACAAACACGTTTTACATCTAAAATTCAGACTTCATCAGACCTGACGAAGTCATCAGACCTGATGAAGTCTGAATTTTAGATGAAAAATGTGTTTGTTACACTCGTTACATTTTATGTTAATAAACCTTGAATTTGTTCCTGAGCTCTCCGGTGCACCGCTTTTCTCATTACAGTGCTTTCCGTGGTTATTAGTGTTTAGTGCACTGTTCGTTCCTTTGACTGTTTACAATAATAAGGTGGTACAATAGTTTTATAAATTATGCAAAGATGTTAATGCAGATAGCATACAACATTTACAACAGTAAGGTTATACAGCAGTCCTATATCCAGTGCCTATTAATTCTAAGCAGTAACTATTAAATCAAATGCAATAAGTGAAGGAAAACTGTGACAAATTATATTTTAGATATTAGTATAATAAATAAACTTTTTTCTGGTTACAACTAATACATTCACATATTATTTATATCATTTTACAGATTCTTTTATCATAAGTCCACATTTTCACAGTAAACAGGTAAAGGCATGTTGAATTGAAAATAGTTATTTCAAATGGGAAGAGGACTTAAGTTTTATCCATTGACTATGGCATTTATTTGTTTTCACCCATTCCCTACTCTGACATGCAAATCATATTTTATTTAAGAAAATATATAACTCACAATGCATTTTTAATCTTTCTTTAGGTTGTATATCACATGCCAGAAAACCTTGTATGCCCTCTGATAGACCATATCTTCCAGTTTTAAGGGCATAATCTGAT
Source organism: Protopterus annectens (assembly GCF_019279795.1). Lineage (NCBI taxonomy): Eukaryota > Metazoa > Chordata > Ceratodontiformes > Protopteridae > Protopterus > Protopterus annectens. The sequence goes on from NC_056725.1 coordinate 1,653,955,673, forward strand.
CTTTTAGTCCATTCACATGCCTAGACATAGCCTGATATCCTTAGCACACATGTGAGCCTCATTAGCCACTTTATTCCATATCCAAGACACTTACCGTCATACCCACAAGGCAGGCAGCCACCCTATGAGCAGGTAGCTGTTTCTACTGACTTAATGAAGACCGTGGTTCTTACATTTCCTAAATTCTGTTCAATGCGCAGCATCTTTTAGGTTGTTTCCCAGCTGCTAGTAGATCATGAGACACATTCTTGTATGTTCTATGTACTGCTTTCCCATATTATGATAAGATCATGCACTTTTTACACCAGTCTCATACCTGCCTCCTGGTTGCTGTCCTTAGCCTCCCAGTAGATGTCTCTAGAAACTTTGCTAATCTGTACTCCGAGCAGGGGGCCACACCTCCTCAGGTCTTTTTATTGCCAGGTTCAAGCTCTACTATCCAGCTGTACCAGTAGTGGTAGCTACTCAGCTGATCTTTACCTCATGATGAATGCTCCTGACACAAGTATGATGTTTCTAGGAAGCATTATACTGTATGAGACAGACTCCTATGCTGCAGTCACTTTAAAATAGGTGTGACTTCCTTCTGCCCTCACCAGCGCTTTGTATTCCTCTTATGTGAACACTGATAACATGCTCCTTCTCTTTACCTTTTCACCTGTTAGTCATTTTCTACTACTGATGTGATTGCATGCCATGAATAGCACCTTATTGCACAAGTTCTTTGTAGGTAAAAATATGCATATAAAGCAGTCGCCTTTTCAATGATCCAAAAAGTGAAAACATGCATTTTTCATTTTCATTAATATTTCTATGAAATGCCATGACATGTCTATGGCTAGCAACTTTAATAGCACATATATGCCCAACAGGTCTTTCCTGGTGATGTCATTTTGTCTGATATACTGCAGTAATAATAAAAATATTTTAGAAACCATCCAGTCAGCATAGCTTGTAGTAGCATTTCAAATTTTCTGAGGATATGTTGATGATGATGATGATAATGATGACTGATTTAGCATCTTTTTTTTTTCAATTGTTGTAAATTATTCCTTTATTATGATTTTGAGAAATCTGAATATCTTTTCTTTTACATTTTAGGTAAGGAACAGAATTATTACTTCATAAAATTACCTCATAGGACCTTCACTCAAAAGAAAAGCCCTCTACTTTTCTTATGCCTTTTCAGACCATCTCATGGTCTGTGCTGTATGGTGTAATAAACCTCAAAGTGTGTTGATCACTTTCTGAGCCAGATTCCGGAAGACTGAACCATGCACTGCAAAAGCCATCAACCAAATTGTCAAGCTACTCTGACTTGTTCAGAAGCCATCCCAAAAATATGCATTAGCCAGGAAAAGGAGGGTTTATTTCTTGCTTCAAAGACCTTCTATGTCACTACTCAACATGTTTTGCATTATGCAAACCACTAATAATGTGACTCCATTGCATTCAGCATTATGGAAAGCCATAATGTAACCAACGTGTACTCTGATTCCATCCACTTTTGAATCAACACTGATAAAGTGGGATGCATTCAGAGCATATCAATGTGTGACTTCATACATTTGCAAGTTTGAATAGTGATTTACTCCAAATTTAAATTGTTTTAGAATATGGGCATTTTTTTTTCTATTACATCATTCTCTTCATTCTTGAATCAAGCAATGTTGCATGCATTGTTTATTCCCTTTTTCAAAACTTTTAATTTGTTATGAGTTTAAAATTCTTATGTTACATATCCAGATTTTTGGTATGCACCCATCTCAGTAGGAAAACTGTCTAAACAGTATATTTTGTGGTCAATATAAAGATAGAAGCTGCAACATTTTAAACAACATTTTCTGCAATCTCATCCTTAAATTATCATCTATCATTGTTTTGGGTCTATGGTTACTAATCAAACTGAATAAATATCTGTGATGTCCAGCTAATATCCCACTGACTAGAAGTGACCGGGCCTTTGAGGTTACATGGAGAGTATCAAACAGGTATAAGCACTCTCTAATCTCTAAAGAACACATTGATTTCCAGCCACAATGTAAAGTAATTAAAACATTTAATAATAAGTAAAATGATTACAAGAATGTAAATCAGTAACTTAATACCAGACCTCAATCACCAGAAATGTAAAATTAAACTGTAGGATAGATGTCCATTCTTCTAGAAAAATTCTATCTGAATAACTAAACTTTCCTCATCTAACTAGATAATACTGCCCCCGATCTAATCTAAAGCATAACAGCAAGGCAAAGGCCGGCTTATAGTTTTTTAGTGGGTTTTCTTTTATTCTGGTATCACTGCATAGTACTGTAACTGACTGCAACTCTTCACAAACTGCTCAACACTTGATTAACTTGACTAGCTGCACAGCTTAAGAGTCTCAACTGTCTTATTTCAGCTGTTCAGATAATCATCTAGCAACCAGGAACATTCTAATGACATCAACTGTTGTTCATCTGATTTTCCACAGTACTTTAGAATGTCCCTCAAAAACATGTGTAATTAGAAATGTATCAAAACACTGACAAATTCTTCGAACATTCTGTATAAACAGGGAAATACTAAACATTTTAAAAACGTATTTACATTTTTACTATTAGACATGCTGGCATACAATACAAGTTAATCTGAGAATATACACAAATCTCCTGCCAGACATGCTAACACAGATGACAGTGTTTTCATTTTCTTCACATTTCTCCCCCCCTTATTACTCAAGCATGACTTCAAAATGACCCTTAAAAATCAACGCTTGAGAAAAATGGTTCTGTCTGGGAATATTAACCCCCTCCTCTGCTGGGAAATCCATCTGCATTAGCATTATTAGCCCCACTGGAGCGTTTTTCTCCTTCTAAGGAAAACTGGCTGAGCACAGCTCCCACCCCACAATCCAAAGCATCTACCTGTATAATAAATTCTTTATTGCAATCTGGGCTCTCTAACACATGGGGTCCTCCCAAAATTTCTTTTAGTTTTTGGAGTGCCTGTTCATCTTCTGTGGTCCACACTACATTTTACGGTTTATTCTTCTTAGTTAGGTCAGTAAGGTGTACAGCTACTGTACTCGAATTGGGCACAAATTTCCTATAGCACCCCGCTGTCCATGGAAATGCTCTCACTTGTTTCAAAGTAAATGGAATTGGCCACGCTTGACTAGCTTCTACTTTGACAGGTTCTGCCCTAATTTTACCACTTCCCACTCTGTGTCCTAAGTAAGTGACCTCTGCTATGCCCACTTGACACTTACTGGGTTTAATGATTAATCCTGCCCTACTTAATCTATCCAAGACCTCCCTCATATGTTGGACTGCAAATGTCTGTAGCAAAGTCTTCAATGTAGAGTTTAACCTCTTCACAAGGCCATTAGTCTGGGGATAGTAGGAGGCATTTTTTAAATGTTAAACCCCACAACACTTCCACAGACAAGTCATAAAGATGGCAGATTGCTCAATCAGTATCGCCCGTGGAAAACCTACCCTGCTCAAGATTTCTAGCAAAGCACTTATCACCTTTTTCTATATCAATATCATCTGTAAAAGGGATATTAGGAACTTTAGCTAGAAGTGGCAGACGGTAGACTCTAGGCTCTACCAGCTGCTATACTACCTCACCTTAAAGCCGTCCTTTAGGAGTCCACTCTTTATACAACAAACCTTTGCTCCTGTATACAGATTCCCCTCTTCCCTGAGCCTCAGGTGCTTCCTTAGCTTCCTCCCTCAAGCTTTGTAAGTCAAGCCTGTCTCAACTCTGCATTTGTGACCATCCCAAGCTCCCCATTTGCAGGAAGCCTAATATCGTCAGACAGCTGTACCTCACTGTCACTTTGAGTATTATCACTCTGCTCCATCCTTGCAGTCACCATGTCCGAGTGAACATCAGCACCTCCCAGCAGCTGTGACTCACTTTCAGACTTACAGCTACAGGATAGCTGCTTCTCTGAAACAGCCACCACACTAGTCCCAGCTTCTGGTATGAGATCTGTCTGGTTCTCTCCCAGACTATGGCACCTACATTCCTGTTTCCCAGCCTATGTGTCACTAAATGCAAACAAGGCATTGCATCATCACAGTCATTCTCTATCAGGGCATCTTCAGGAATGTTCTCAAACACAAATAACTTCCAACAGCTGTGCCTTGCTGTCACTCAGGGTACCACCACTCATCTCTGCCCTCACATTCACTGTGTCCAGGGGAACATCAATACTCACCAGCAGCTGTGGCTCACATTCAAACTTATTGCTACCAGATATTACTTTCTCTGAAACAGCCACCACACCAGTCCCAACTTTAGGTATCAAATCTTTATGGGTCTCTCCCAGACTACTGGACCTACATGCCTTTCTCCAAGCCTGACTGCACTTCACTGCATGTACACAAGGTACTGCATCATCAATGTCATTCCCTATGAGGACATCTGCAGGACTATCCTGGAACACACCTACTTGCTCCTCTTCCACTCTCTCAGTCAAGATGAACCCTAGCCAAAGGTATTTGGAACGGGGTTACTTTCAATACTTCGGAGTGGAATGCCCAAGCAAGTACTGCTCTTCTGTAACTACTGCAGGCCTCATAATGGCTCAATCAGAAGCTGTGTCTCTCTTACCAGTTACCTGTTTACCAGCTACTAAGATAGGATGCAAATATTGGTGATAATTTGGCACCCCAGTTGTTTCTAAACAACTTACCACAGGCAGTTTGTCACCGCACTTACTGGCTCCCTCACCTTTTGTTTCTCACCTTGCCTTGATGGACAATTGACTGCTTTGTGGTCCCTCTGATTACACTTGAAACATGTAATCCCTAACTGTGCACTTGGATTAGTGGTTTCCCCATTACTGGTGTACTCTGTTGGAATGGTCCCCATGGGTTCCCTTATGTCCATCTACAGCACTGGGTATCCCTTTCTTATGCAGTGGTGCTCTATTTTCCAAGGAGAGATCCCCTATTCTCCCCATCTCCTCTGCAGAGTTACACCCACGGTCTGCTAACCAGACTCTCATGTCATCAGGTAACATACAGAGGGCTTGTTCCCTCACCAAAAGCTCTTCCAGTCCCTCAAAAGTGGTGACCTGACACCCACTCACCCATCTGTGAAAGTAAGTACTTAAGTCAGCAATGTAATCATGTACACTTTCATCTGCCATGCATCCATGTTCATGAAACTTTTATCTATAAGTTCCAGGTGTTAGTTTAAAACAATCTACACAATCTAGAAAAAAGTTCTTAACTTTAACATAATTCAAATAATCTACATCAGACAATTTTGACATGGCTTGAACAGTTTTACCATGGAGTAAGGGAGTCAGGAGCTGAACCCAGAGCTCACAGTCAACATCATATTGTCTACATTTCCTCTCAAAGACATGAATAAAACTATCAAACTCATCCCCATCCCTGTGCTGAAGAAAACATTTACTGACCTGTACAGCTTCTGGGGTCTGGTTATTCCCTTCCCCATTACCTCCCTGGCCCCCTTGAAGGGTAAGAAGCCCCACTTCATGCTGGCACTGTCTCTCATTCTTTCACACTGTGTCTCATTTTCCTCGGTTTCTAAACATCTGACCTCCAGTTCATGTTGCTGTGCTTCCAGGCACAGTATCTCTTCAGTCTCCAGTCATTTGGTTTCCAGTTCATGTCGGTGCTGCTTCTTCTCAACCTCCAGTTCATAACAGCATTGCTTTTCCCTTTTCTCAGCCTCCAGAAGTCACATTCTCTCCCTTTCTTCAGCATCTAGTTCCAATCTTCTTAATTCTAGATGGATTCTTAGGTCCTCTGAAGAAAATGTGGACTGATTGTTTCAGTAGGCTATACATCACCAATTCCAAACTGTATATCCTTCAAACAGCTAGTCTGAACTGTGACTGCAACCAAGACTGAAGTTATTGCTTCCTTGGTCAGGTTGTCATGCACCAATCTTCTGGTTTCATACCAGCTGGATCTTTGTCAGCTTGGTAAAATATTCTGCTGACATCCTTGTCTGCTATCCCTGACTATCTAACTAGAAAAATAAATAGAACTGTGGTGGATTAAAATTCTGAATGATTACCTTGTGGCTGACAAGAGTGCACACCTTAATGACAACTATCCATAGGCTACTGGAATCCAATTAAACATTGCACACCACTGCTACCAATAAATGTGACATCAGGTGAATATCCCATCAGACTGCCAATAATTAGTGTGATGTCCAGCGAATATCCCACCTGACATCCACCAATAAAATGTGATGTTCCGTACTATCCTGGGTCAGTACCTAAGGAGCTTCAATCCTCATCACTGAATCCAGTATGAGACTGCCACTTAAGCAGGAGTAATACTTCATAATTTTCCCCAAGAACACAACAGGAACACACTTAATAATCCAGGACTGGGCATATACTTCTGTCCATCCCTAATGTAACTTCTTATTACATACTTCAGAGTAATCTATCTGAGTTTAAGACCTCTGATACACTCATACTCAAACTAAATTTAAATCTCACACATCTAAACACTTCTGGGAAAGCCTGACAGTTTTCCAGCTGTGTCCCTTCCCCAGAATAATACTCTAATGCTGCCAACAATGCCCTTGTAAAGGGGTGTCCAATTATGAAAATTAAAAATCAAAATAAATGATAGCTATGACCAGAAGTGCCCAGGCCTTCGAGGTGACCTGGGGAGTATCAAACAGTACTCTCTAATCTCTGAAGAACACACCATTTTCCAGCCACAATGTAAGCAATGAAAAACATTTAATAATAAGTAAAATTATTACAAGAATGTGCATCAATGACTTTCAATAAACACCAGAAATGGAAAATTAAACTGTAGGATAGAAGTCCATCATTCTAGAAAAACTCTGAATAACTACATTTTCCTCATCTAACTAGAGAATACTGTTCCTGTTACAAACTAAAGCATAAGAGCAAGGCATAGGTAGGCTTACAGTTTTTGGTGAATTCTTTTTTCTTCTGGTATCACTGCACAACACTGTAAATGACTGCAACTCTTCACATACTGCTCAGCACTAGACTAGCTTGACTAACTGCACAGTTTAAGAGACTCAACTGTCTTATTTTAATAATAACAGTGAGCTGTTTAAAAAAGTTATTTTTCCCTATCAATCAGCTGTTCAAATAATCACCTAGCATCCAGGAACATTCTAATGACATTACCTATTGTTCAGCTGATACTCCACAGTACTTTAGAATGTCCCTCACAAACATGTACAATTAGGAATATATAAAAACACTGACAGATTATTTGAACATTCTGTATAAACAGGGAAATTCTCAACATTTTAAAAACTTATTTACATTTTCACAATTAGACATGCTGGCATACAATACACATTAATCTGAGAATATACACAATTATCCTCAAGACATGCTAACACAGATGACAGTGTGCTCATTTTCTTCACACCATCGAACAGCACATCATCAAAATCACATCAACGAAATTCCATTCATCAAAAGTGTTCTTCTTCAAACCTGTGAAATGGGGAAAGTAACTAGTTGGCCAACACTTACCCATCTCAAAATGGCAGTATTTCAAACCCACCAAGGTAGGGGGCTTTGCCCCCCACATCCCCTTGACTATATATATATATGTGTGTGTGTGTGTGTGTGTGTGTGTGTGTGTGTGTGTGTGTGTGTGTGTGTGTGTGTCTGCGTGCATATACTAACTGCGAGATCACACCACAATGAGGAAAACACAGATGGGGAAGTTTTTGCCACCTACTTACTTTCCCCATCTCACAGGTTCAATGAAGTGCATGTTTCAATGATGTGATTTGGATGATGTGCTGATGTATTGTTTTTTGTTGAGATATGCTGTGCAGTACACTAACAAAAAAAAATTAAAAAAATGTATACTTCTGCATATGTCAACATACTACCCACTATGTCAAGAAAAATATGAACAGGTAGCAGCAAGCACAGATCTTAAAAGAATAAAGATTCATTGCAGGCTGATTGACAATGTAGAGTCATGTGACACCTTCATCCAATTAATCTTATTAGTACTCTTAAAGAAAAGCATATGCACTACAATTCACATATATCTTACTAGACATGAGACAAGCACTACTATTCTTATGAAGCACAAAAAAACAGATAATTCTTGATGAATCACAACACAGAGAGACAAAAAAAAAAAAACAAAACAAAACATTACTTTAATAAAACAGCAAAAAAAAATGATTGGAACAAGTTTCCTTTAGTGCCTCAGCTCTACAACCCTTTTACATTGTATAATCTTGTCCCACATTCATTGCTAATTGAATAATTGATCAATTAAAATACTTTAAAGATCTTTAAAGAAATCTTATATTAAACATTTCCAGTTGCATTCCTTATTCATACTCATAGGGAAAAGTGTATTGAATTTTAAAATGTTATTTGTCATTATGTTTTCATTACCTACTTGTTCTAATATTGTTGCTTGCAACCCTAAAGAACTACAATTATGTGCTTGTTGGAAGTGTATAGCTACTGGACTAGCATCATTACCTTTTCTAATGTCTATTAAATGTTCTTTTAACCTAGCTGAAAAGCTTCTTTTACTTTCCCCAATGTCATATTTTCCACAGGGGCATCTAAAAGCATATATTACCCTCTCATCTCTACAACTATAGCAACCTTGCCCCTGAATTTTTTTTCTATTGATCTGGAGAAAACTTCTCAATGCCTACTGACATCCTGTGAATCTAACACAAGCAAAAGTATACTTTTGAACCAGCATCTCATACCTTGTCAAAATAGGAGAACTAAACTTACCATGAACTAAAAATTCTTTTTTATTTCTCCCTCTCATATAGGAGAATCATAATTTTTTTCTTCAAAAATCCAGCCGTGCATTGCCTTCTAATATGCCGCAGTAATATTTTACCAATTCTATAAATTTTTGGGGAAACAAGGTAAAATTAGTGACAGAATATATACATTTTTAATATTGTTACCTTCCTACCTGTCAATTATACTCTTATACCTTGATTGGTAAAATCTTACTTCTTTCCTATTTACTTTCTTCACAGCTTCACTAATTAAATCATTTTTATAACCCGTATTAATGAAAATTTGAACTGCTTTGTCCAACTCTTGTTTATATTCATTTACATCATTACACAATCTTCCAATTCTTAAAAATTCACCAGAAGGAATTGATTCTATGGTATGAGGTGGGTGGCAACTAGTTCCGTGTAACTATAATCATAATGTTCAAATTTTGTATATATTTTTGTTTTAATATTTACATCGCCCATCCCCTCAAATGTTATATCCAAGTAATTAATCCTGTTACCCTGTCGCAGGCCATCAAAGCCTATACCAAATCTATTCCTATGTAGGCTTTGGATAAATATCATCACCTTATTGTGCCCGCCTTGACAGAGAAAAAATAAATCATCAATGTACCTAAAATATTTCACTGCATTTTGAATAAAGAACTCATTACTATAAATGTACAAATTCTCAAAATAACCCATGAACAAGTAAACATACATGGGGACAAATGCTGCCCCCATAGCTGTACCCTGTAATTGTTTAAATAACTCAGCATTGAACCCAAACATGTTATTCTCTAAACAAAATAAAATAAGTTCTAATAATGCGTACTAGGACTGTCACCTAAAAAGTGTAATACAGCCTCTAATCCATGAAAGTTTCATCCTAGTGTGTATATATATATATATATATATATATATATATATATATATATATATATATATATATATATATATATATATATATATATATATATATATATATATATATATATATATATATCATATGGAGCACTGAAGTACAATTTAATGCAATTATTATTGCATAAATTAGCAATGAATGTATATAAATGGTGTTGGGCATGGAAAAGTTTCTGCTCTGTTAAAGGCTTGTAGAGCTGAGGTGCTAGATCAGACTTGATATAATCATTTTATGTTTATTTGCTGTTTTATTAAAGTATTTTTTTTTTGGTTTTGTTGGCCCACCTGTTTTGTGGCTTATCAAGCACTACTATTCTCTTGCACATTTGCATATCAGTAGCGACATCTTCACCTTCCTAAATTCTGAGATTTTGTGTGTGTGTGTGTGTGTGTGTGTGTGTGTGTGTGTGTGTGTGTGTGTGTGTGTGTGTGTGTGTGTGTGTGTGTGTGTGTGCATGTGTGTATGTGTGTTTGCCTAAGTACTATATATATATATATATATATATATATATATCAATATAAATAGAGATATAGATATATATATATCTATCTATCTGTATATATATATATATATATATATATATATATATATATATATTATATATATATATATGTATATATACAAAGAGAGAGATAGAGCTATATTCCCTAAAGAGGAAACCGTCACTACAGAAGCAAATTATAAATCTGAATATTTAATGATAAATTCCATGCCGAAGCACAAAGTGCTTGTATAATGGACTTCTTTCCCTTTTGTACTTTATGTCACGTAGCTGAATGGGAATTCTCAGATTCCAGGGCAATGAAATTTGCCCAGCATAAAAGCTGCATCACTGGCATAGTGTAAGGTAAGCAACCCAGGTGTTGATGCATTTATTAAAAATATTTTAGGAGAATTTATAGAGGCAAACTTTTTAGTTATAACTACTTTAGGACAATATATATAGCTCCCATGAGGTGAACAGCCCCATATAGTCAGATTTTCTTTTCTGGGCTTAGAAAAACCTTTCTTGTAACAACAAACATTTATTTTCAAATATTTCCCTGACAGTAACCAAATCTACCTTTTTTTTTCCAAACCACACCTTCAAAAATTTGTCCCCTGCAATTATCACACTTTTTTTAATAATATTTTTTAATATAAGATATTAATTGGTACAACTAGTAAACATAAAAAACAAAAAAATGAACCAAAAATGGTCAGGGAAGTCCACCTTTATTAAATATAATCCAAAAGAACTAAGTGCTTTCGCCAGTAAATCTTCTGGCTTCTTCATAGTCATTTTGAAAGAATAAAACAATTACTAAAATATTCATCATTCACTTTTAACCAACCAATCACAAATGATTACATCATGAATAATTAGTTGATAAATAATTAAATTAATCGAACCACTCCATGTAGTACATCTTTCCAATACATGTTATGTACTGAGCACACCATTCATAGATTCATAGGTTCATAGGTAGGTACTAGGCTATCGGCCCTAGAGCCTATACAAGCCTAGCCAAAAAGGTACCTTGGCTTTGCCACCCAAGAAAATTATTTTCCTGTACCACTGTTGAGCAGAGCCACAGAAGTAATCCCCAGGGTGAATTTCCTATTTCCCATCCAATCATCAAGATTTTTCTTGAAGAGTGCTGATGAGGAGCTTTGTTTGATGTAGATAGGTAGTTTATTCCAGAGTATGGGAAGTCTCTGGGACAGGATTCTATCCCTCCGGCATGTTTTGTTTATTTTGGTGACAAGGTTTAGGTCCCTAGAGTGTGTAGCTTGGAGGGATTGGGATTTCTGTAAGTGAAGCATGTCCAACAGCTCTGGGTTTGAAATAGCTTTGTATGTTAGACAGAGATCACCAATGAGTAGGTGATATGTGATGGAGTAAAGCTGGATTTTTTTGAGACGGTCTGCAAAGGGCATCTGTTTGAGGCCAGTAATCCTCTTTGTGAGGTATTTCTGTGGCCTTTCCAGTTGTTGTAGATGTCTTGTGAGGTACATACCAAAACGGGTGTTGTACTCTATAATGGGTCTAATGAGTGATGAGTAGAGGGGAACAATCACCTCTTTTTTTCTGGATGAGAAACCTTTTGTAATGAGGTGTGCCATGTAGAAGGATTTCCTGACTACTGTGGCAATGTGATTATCAAAGGAGAGACTACTGTCCACCTGTGTCCCAAGGTCTCTTATCACACTTTCGGTGTTAAGTATACTACCGCCTATGTTGTAGTTCATGGGTACAGAGTTTTTACCAAAGGAGATAACAATGCACTTTTTGGGATTATGCTTGAGGCCATGGCTTTGACACCAGGCATCTGTCTCAGTGAGGCCCTTTTGTAGGATGTCCACATTGTTAGGAGTTTCGATTATGTAAGTGCTTATAAAGTGCAATTGTGTAGGATTCAGTAGTCATAACTGTATTGTCCATCTGCATGAGTGTCATGAAGTTCACCACTTCTGTCTTAAGAAGCATGAAGTTGGCTTTGGAGATTTTTTTTTACCATGGTTTCCTTAATGGGGGGTGGGGGCATGATCTGGATATCTAGGGTGATTAGCTTATGCTCAGATCGGACCAATGAGTTGTTGACTTCAGATGTGGAACACCGGTCACTCATGTTGGTAATGACTAGATCTAGGATATTGTTGCCTCTGGTGGGGGTGTGGATAAGTTGATCTAGGGCATTGAAGTTTATGAATTCCAGAAAGCATTGAGTGAAGGAGTTGGTACATGAGTAGTTTTCCCAGTTAAGGGTGGGGTAGTTAAAATCGCCCATTATTAGGGTGTTTGGTTGAACCCTAATATTTTCCAGTACATCAAGATAAAGAGGAGTGGGAATCCTGGGGTATGGTGGGGGATCTTTAGCAAGCTACAATTTGGATTGCAGTTTTGCCCAGAGTTAGTTGCACTTGGATAACCTCAGATACATTATGCTGAGCAACTAGCATGGAGGTGTGGATATCCTTAATGAATATGGACACACCTACGCCTTTAGTGTTCCGGTCCAGGTTACATGGCCGAAAAGTGTGGTATGAGTTATAGCCCAGTAGTGCAGGTGTGCTCTCTGGAGCCTCAAACCAGGTCTCAGTCACTGCACAGATATCGATGTTCTACATTTTAAGAAGTGCCTCGAGTGAGTGCATTTTGAGATTTAGACTTCTAGCATTCAGTAGCATCACCCTCAATTTTTGCTTGCCTGTTCCTGTTACAGTGGTGAATTTGTCATTTGAACCTTGCCTAAAAACAGCACTAAAGGGGTGGCAAGTAGGGTTGGCAACCATCCAGAATTCTTCCGGACTGTCTGGAATTAAGGGACAATGTCCAGAAGAACGGAAAATGCCTGTGTTGTCCAGGAAAAATGGTGCACTGTGCACATTTTCTTTTAGTTTAAAAAAATTACATTTTTTTTTAGGGGTGTTCTTCTTTAAGAACACCCTTTGCATCCAGGTGCAGAAGATGAAAACAGTGTTTTTGCAACTGTTGTTTACATCTGTCTACTATCTTCCACATGCACAGAATTTGAATTATAAAGAAGACATTTGGACTGTATGCTGAAAAGCCCCAGGCAAAGCACGAGTCTGGCTGGTATTTGCTCTTCTCTAATCTAACTGCAGCACATGCAAGTTCTGTTTTTTTTTTGTTTTCCCTCAGCTTTAACCTTTAACTGAGGTAAGACTCCTCTGTTCAAAGCATACTTGTATATTGATCTAGAAGGCTGTGGGTGTGGGCTCTACTCCCACTGCATATAGATGGATTGCTCAAGCTCATACTGTGTTGTATTTTAATGGGGCAGGGTGCTGCAGTCCTGAGTATGTCCTCCTATGATGCCTAGTAACTATGAACCTGTTTTCAGTTTGCCATCCATTTCTTATGGCACTATTACCAGCTTACCATTTTTAACATAACATAGGCAATCAATTCTTCAAGGGCAGCATGCACCTTCTTAACCAAAAAAAAACTAGAATGCTACTCTTCTCACCAAACCGTAAGCCCCCCCCCCTTACATTTCACACTCATATCTAACAATGGTACACTTATTTCCCCTGACCCAACTACTAAACTCCTAGGAATAACAATTAACAATAACCTCAACTTTGATATTCATATCAATAACACTATAAAAACAGTCAATAAAAAACTAGGATCCCTCTATAGAATCAAACCCTTTCTAACAGCAGCAGCCATGGCTGCCATAGCAAGAACACACCTTATCTCTACTCTACTCTATGCCTCACCTATTTATACAAATCTTTCTAAAAACAACCTCAGCAAACTAGCAGTATCCTATAATAATATTGCTCGATTTGCTACTGCCTCTCCTTACAGAGCACATCATTGCCTTAATCTAAAACAACTTGGCTGGCTTGAGTTTCCACATCATCTACAATATCTCCAGCTTGCTGTAGCCCACAATATCTTCTCTCAACCCACAAATACACCAATACTCTTAAACCTTTTCACCCCATACAGCAATTCTACAAACCTACGTTCATCTAACAGACTTCTTATTAACACTTGCAGATCTTACAACTCAGCAGGTGATACCCTGTTCTCTAATACTGTTGGAAAGTTCTGGAATTCACTTCCTACTGAGCTCACTTCTCTGTCATCTCCTACACTATTTAAAAAGAAACTAAAATTATATCTCAATACACACTGGTTATGTTCCTGCACTAACCCCAACTAACTTTCCTACATCTCATCATTAACATCCTTACATCATTATGTATGTATATTTACTTTCTGTCTTGAATTTCTACAGACCTCTTACTGTCCTTGCTAAGCTCATTTGAACTATTGATGTTAATATTGTTATAATGAATGCTCATCTATTGCTATTATGAAAAAAATATATATTTTGTTTACTTTTCAAATGGCTACCACTTTCTAAATTCAGTTTTGTATGTATCTTTACTGTTACTTCCTTTTATATATTATATGGGAGTTTTATATTTGTATTTTTCTTGCATATGTCTTTGGAGCTTTTCTCCCCGGGCCTCTACTGAAAATGGACATGTATCCAGTTAGACTAGCCCAGTCAACAAATGTAAAATAAATAAATAAATAAAATTGATTTGTAGATGAAACACTGAAATATAAAATTGTTTGCTAGCAGCAACTTTTCATTAGTTGCAGAGCTCCTTAATGTGGAATTATTTAGATGATGTTTTACTTCTGCAGAGATTGTGCATATTGACTGATATTGATGGATTTTAATGACAGAAGTATGAGTGGCCATTTATGGTTGAAATCTTCTGAATTGGGCAGTTTTGTCATTATTGGGTTCATGTGTTTTGTTTCAATGCTTATTGGCAAAATGTTTACAACTATAAATTTAACAGAGTCTAACAAGTGGTGCTGTTACTGTCATCACATCATCACTGTCAAAAATAATAAGGCTTGTTGAGGGCAATGTATGTGTGTGTGTGTGTGTGTGTGTGTGTGTGTGTGTGTGTGTGTGTGTGTGTGTGTGTGTGTGTGCGTGTGTGTCTAAAAGCTGCAAGTTGTACATTAGCCATATGTGTACAGAAAAGTATCTACTATTTTTTGAGGGGTAGTTGATATATTAAAAGAGCACCTATAGCATTACTTCTGCCTGATTACTGATGAGGCTTGTTGGGCAGCAATGTCTGTCAAAGAACAATATGGCTATCTTATTTATGTGAAGACTTCCACTGTCACATCTGATGTACCCTCTCTAAAGGATCATATTCCTCTGGGATAGTATGTGAGTGGGTGTTTTGCATTCAAGTACTCTATTAGAACTCTCTGGATTTTTAGTGTGAATTGGTTTAAGGGAACTAACCAATGGCCATTTTCTTATGGTTAACATATCCAACATTTTAGAGGATTGTGTTGCCACAGCCTGGCAATATACACAGTTTTTACTTGGGGGGGTAGGTGACCATTACTCACAAGGCAGTACAAAAGTCATATTCATAATATATATATATGTGCACTAAGTTCTTATTAGACCAGAAGTAAAGAATATTTTTTTCATCATTCAAGACAACATTTCTGTTACTGCATACAGGGTGTGTATGAGAGCACTGGACTCTATCTACCAATGCAAACATTGTTCTGACATGTACTTTAGAGCTGAAATGTATTCAAATACTTGGAGTTGGAATGGCATTAATGTGTGTCTCCCCAAAATTCTATCTGAATTCCCTGATTTTTTTTTCATTGTAAACTTCTTTAGAAGACCTGGCAGGCCACAGTGTCTATTTTCTGGCTCTGAGTATTTAACATCTGCGCACAAGGCCAGGAGAGACTAATGTTCAAAATATATTTGCAAAAAATCCTTATTATTTCAGGAGTAAATATTTATATCATCATCCAAGAGTATGTTGTTACTCTTACTAGTAAATTCAATGTTTCAGAAAGCTTGTGTTGCTGCAGTTTGGCACTGGTTGTTTACAGACCTCTTAAGAGGAATATAGATCTGCACAGTACAAAGTGTGTTTTGCTGCAAGTCATTTCTACCAAGTATGTAATTGTTCAGGTGATGGGCAGCCTAACAAAAAAGTGCTTTTAATATCCACGATCATATTACAACTTGAAATTATAGCTGATTTCCATCACTAGGCTGCAGCTTATTCAGGTCTCTCAGTTGTGTGCTTATGGGCATTTTAGTTAAGTTTTGCAAAGATGCACTCTGTATTAAACATTTCTGCCTGGATTAATTGCCTTATTCCAAATTGTAAATGATGATATTATGACTGGCTTACTCAAACCTACAACTTACTGAAGCAGGCTTCATAAACCTCTTTCAGCAGCAGACCATGATATAGGCTAAAGCAAAGAATGGTTTCAAATGCCATGCTGTGCTAATCTCATCACTGATGCTACTGGATAATACAACAACCAGGTTCAGCGCAACCTTTACTTGCATTTTTGTATGAAATTTCTATGCTGCTGTCATTGTTAATTCATCTCGTACTGGCACTATACAGCTTCTATCAGTTATAGGCTTCTGTTATGGTAGCAAATAGCTTAAAATGCTGCGCCTTTTTAAATCAGTAAGTGCTCATCTTGCCCTCTGTCCCTTCCCACCCTTCAGCAGCTTCTGGCACCCATATTAACTCCTTCCTTACACTGGGGCAGTTCTATATAACTTGAGATTATTATGATTAGGGCAATTCTGCTATTTAAGTATATCAGTAATATGCCAGTTTTGTTTCATTAGAGATTCTACATGAGCATGAGCATACCAGTCTTAAAGTTAGCTGTTATTATGTATTAAAATTAAATACAATCAGGAAGGTAAATCAATTAACTTTTGCATGGCTTTAAAAATGTGTGCAAGGGGCCCATGATTTGAAAAAAACAAAGGTAAACTTAATCCACCACTAGCCAGATGCATTTTCTTTGAATTTAGGTTTCAATGCTGTTTCAGTGAATGTGAGTTTTAAAGGCAACGAAGTATTAAAGCTATGTCTGTTTATGAGAGAGTATATTGCTTGTTTAGCAAATGTCTATTAGTGTTTGTGCTGTAAAATTCGAAATAAAAATTTTACATGAAATCCATATATCTGTAATCATTGTAGAAGTAAAGCAGAAAACAGTATGCACACAGAGTTTTGAACAGTTTTATGGCAACTGGGGAGAAATGGAGAGATAGCCAAGTAATGGGACACTGGAATGGCTGCGTATGTGGGGGGGGCACATGCATTGGGGGGGTACCGCATTTTGCTTTCATGTACATGTCCAGAATTTTTACACGAAAAGTTGGCAACCATAGCGGCAAGAACATTAGCCAGTATCTGGAATCCCAGGTGTGACAGGTGCAGGCCATCTCTGGATCTCTGGCAAAGCATCGTGGTCTGTCGACCATGTCATCCCAGACAGACAGATACTGGATCTCTTTAGAATGAAACCAAAAGCTTACCCAATAGTTGAAGTCAATCATTTTGTCCTTGTACTGCAGTATCATCCTGGGTGATGACAGAATGCTACTCAGAGCTAGTGTCATAACTGCCTGGGCTACAAGATCGGAGAGCTCTTCCATGTCTATTTTCATGTAGTATGGGGAGGTACATCTCAGGTCATTCACACCAACATGGACAATGAAAGAGTCATATTTGTACTTGTGGAGTGACCTGAGTGAGTGGGTTGTGTGGCGGACCCTGGCACCCGACAGGCAGCTGACAGTAAACTTCTCCTTGTTTAGCCTGGTGAGTGGGACATCAGTGTGGCTGACTAAGAGCTGTTTCTCTCTAAGCAAGTGAGGAAAGTAAGTACCAAAACTGTTTTCCTCTAGGTAATGAGGAAGGCTGAGTGCTGTAGTAATTAGTAGCTTATTTAGTGCTTACAACAAGTTCTGAACAAGTGCTGATCACAAATAAGAAAATTCAAGTGCTAAAACTGAGAATCTGTATCTGGACTAAACTAGTTACAGGAAAGGGGGGAAACAAGTGCAAATGTGGGCTTTTAAATCAGAAAGTTGAGAGAGATGAAAAAACTGCCCAAACGGCCAATAACTACAATTTCTGGGCCAGAACCACTCCTTATGTGGTAGATAGGTTACCTAGTGCTTACCACTCCTACTGATAAGCTAGAAGGCTTCCCTCCAACACAGAATGCTTAGGGGGCTCAGACGCTTACATACAGTCCTGGATACAGCAAATCTGAATCTGGACTACACTAGTTACAGGAAAGGTAGGAAACAGGCTTAGATTTATTTTATACAGGAAAGTAGCTAAAACAGCAGTAAAACAATTTGAATGCAGTGTAAGCTAGCACACTTGAGTATGCAGTAATGTTAGACCAAAGAGTTTAAAAAATGCAATTAAATTAAAAATGACTAAAAACAAGTACAGAAGGAGTCTATTAGGTAGAATGAGGTAAAGAGACGGGACTGGGGGGAGTGTCCCAGATCAAATCTACAGTGGGGGTGGGAAACTGCAAAAGCCTCCAAATTTAAACAACACAATTCTCTCCCAAAATTCCATAAAAACAACTTTATATATACAATATTGAACATTTCAACAATGTAAAATAATAAAAATTTAAATTTTAAATTTTAAAATCCATAATCTTGTATTATGCAATAAGTTCATTGTTGGGTCAGATACACAATCAATATTTAATTCACTAACATTGCTAGACTATCTATATAAAATTTGCCCATAGTTTCAACAATCAGGCCATAGATATATTATCATTTAAGCCTGGATGGCACATGGCATTAAGTCTTAACTGCCACCTTAATTCCTTTTCCGCAACTTTCAGGTTATCATCACATACCCTTTCATTTGAAAATACCTGATCAATAACAAAAAAAGCGAATTCTTTAAAATTCAGGCACTCCAAACTATGTAAAAATAAACTGATAACCAAAAGCAGGGACCAATGGTGCAAAAACAACCAAGAAACGAAAGAAGGCACCACCAACCAGAAATGAACACGAACCAATCAAGGATCCAAAAACAGTTTATTCCACAAACGCTAGTACAGTTCCAACACATTTTCATCATCAACTTCCTCAGTGAATGAAAAACAACCACTGAACAACCATAAATTATTTTTATGACTAGCTCTCGGCTGCTGTGTGTCCCTAGCTTCAGTGACCTTAACCAATGGTTTTATATATATACTATTTTGCTGTATAATGGTTTATTGAATGATGTACTCATCTTATGGAGGGGAACAGAAGAAGAGGCTCAGAATTTTGTTCAATACTTGAACAATACTACCACATTTTTTAAATTTACCTGTCATTGACATCTAGTGGAAATAGACTTCTTGGACAGACACATAATGAAAACACTGGAGGGTTTACAAAGTAATGTCTATATAAAAGAGACCTTTTTGAATTCCCTGTTACAGTAGCTGTCACCCTTTACACCAAAGGAAGAGTGTTATCAAGGGGCAAATGGTGAGATTATCATGGTTGGTGAGTGATAATAAAATTTCAAGAACTAAATGTACACCCATTTTAGGGATGTTGCTTAACAGAGGATATCCATTGAAATTACTGCTTATGACCAGGGAAGAGGTTATGAATAAAAGAGAAACTTGCTTTTCACCCATCCTGTGTGCAGGGGAGGGGAGTATGCAAAATGTAAGACAGCAAAACAATTCTGCAGGCTTTATATTGAGATACAATCATGTATCTCGCACACTTGCATCTACTATCACAAAATTTGGAACCTAAGTTTTAATGAACAAACCAAGGCGATGCTGGAGAACAAGCCCAGAATAATATACAGTAGAAGTAAAATATTAAGAACATTCTTGAGGGGAATAATTTGAGAAGACACAATTTCCTAATGTTCAAATGTGGGGCCTGCAGATATTGTAGATATGTTAATGATGTACCATATATTTCCATACAAAGTTATGACAGGACTCTTCCTTGCCCAGGTAGTTGCAGTTGCAACACTACAATGTTAGTGGATGTTGCAACATGCACCAATTGTCACGATTTCTACATTGGCAAGACAATACATAGGCTCCATGACCAGATTGCTTAACACCTTAAGGCAATTAAGAATAAAGACAAATGCAATGCTTTATTTTTACATAGTTTGGAGTGCCTGAATTTTAAAAATTAACTTTTTTGTTGCTGATTGCATATTTTCGAATGAAAGGGGAGGTGATGATAAACTGAAAGTTGAGGAAAAGGAAGTAAGGTGGCAGTTAAGACTTCATGCCATGCGCCATCCAGGCTTTAATGATAATATAATTATGGCCCCAGTGTTGAAACAAGGGGCAAATTGATTATAGATAGTCCAGAAATGTTAGTGAATTACATATTGTTTGTGTATCTGACCCAACAATGAACTTATTGAATAATACAAGAGCAGGGATTTTAAAATTTTAAATTTAAAATTTAAATTTTAATTATTTTATATTGTTGAAATGTTCAATGTTATGTATATAACATTTTTTTTTATGGAATTTTGGGAGAGAATTGGGTTGAATGGTGTGCTCGGTACATAACATGTATTGGGAAGACGTACTACATGGTGTGGTTCAATTATTTTAATTATTTATGAACTAATTATTCATGATGTAATCATTTGTGATTGGTTGCTTGAAGATGAATGATGAATATTTAAGTAATTGTTTTAGTTCTTTCAAAATGACTCTGAAGAAGTCAGATGATTTATTGGCGAAAGCACTTAGTCATTTTGCAAACCAGCGGTGGTGGTGCTGCGGTAGCATTGTCGCTTCACAGTAAGACACTGTCCTGTTCGATTCTCAGCTAGAGCGTGTTCAGCGTGGAGACATGCGTGAATGGGTGTACCTTCATTGAAGGTTGTGCATCAGGCCTGGCAAGCCGGTAAGTAAAAATCAACTGCCAATCATTAGCGGGCTGGAGTTCCACTGTGGCGACCCCTAACCGGGAAAAGCCAAAAGACACAAACAAAACTTAGTCATTTTGGATTATATTTAATAAAGTGGGACTTCTCTGGCTGTTGTTGGTTCATATTTTGTCTTTTATTTTTACTAGCTTAACCCTATTTGGGTACACTGTGATTAGTTGGTACAATATGCAGTTTCCTAATGTCTCTAACTAAGCATTTAAGCTCTCTCCATATCAGTGACCTCTGCTCTTATTTGTATAATAATATCATGAGTGTAGCTCAGTTCTTGAATTCTAATAAAAAGGGCATCTGTTTAGTCTTAAAGACTGTTGGTTAGGAATATTTTTAAAAATATGTCATATATGGCAACTCTCCACATGTAACATTGAGTTTCTACCATTTATTAACTTTACAAGAGATATATCTAAAAACAACTGAAATGATTTCTATTCAGCATAACCACAAATTCAATTTATGACTCCATACATTTTAAAAAGAAGGCATTGCCTGCATGCACCACCTTACTCATGTTTGGATTAGGGTTAGAGGAAGTAACCACTAGCAAGATGGTTATTAGCCAAACTTAAACTGACAGGATGCACCATTCTACAATAAACTGCCTTTGAAAATATTATTTCAGTCCTGTACTTAACTTTTGCATTAAATTGCATGATGCAGATCATATGCCCATTTCTTGTGTTAGCGGTAAGAAATAAACTACAAATTAAGTTATTAATTCGTTATTTAATAACAGAAATACACATCTGCAACATCAGGGAAATTACTTTCTGAAACAGTACATCGCAACATTAATAGATGCCATCATTTACAAAGGCTAGTCAATCATTGGTTGGACTTACCTTACCTTATGATTGGGCAGATAGAAGTATCATACATACTAACCCCATCCCCTACCTCCTTGAATCTAATGCTTCAGCACCACTCAAGTCTCTGAAAGGAAGGCACTTTTTCTACTTGCTCGTGCTGCAAAGATTTCTCAACTTGAATCCCTTATGGCTAATGAACCATATACAGCTTTCCAAAAGGATCAGTTGAGCCACAGGAGAAAATCCCACTTTATGATTTATAATATACAACATCTTGTATAGCTGACAGTGTCTGAAGGTGCATCCCTTCCTCAAAATTGTTAGAAGTGGAAATAAAATGGTGAATTTTGGAGATTTTTTTTTTTTGCCAAATAGGAAGCAACATTAAGATAAATTAGTCTGCCACTCTAAGAAACTTTTTTCCCACCTGTGAGGTATTTACATTGTTTATTTACAGCACCATTAGTTTGTTATGGTCAGCATTATGTTTTAAGCATAAGACCTCTGGAATCAATTATATGAATCAAGAAAAATGTGGAAATCCTTAAGGTGAAATGGTACCTTCTGGGAATGCTAACTTAAAAGAAATGTGATACTAAACTATATGAAAATGTGTTTTTTGCCCATGCAACAATGTTAATGTTATCATAAAAGTATGATTTATCGATTTGTATCATTATTCTTTCATTGCAGTCAGATTAGTACTAATTTAAAAAAAATGAAATGATTCTCTGAAGAAAAGTTGATAAGTTATGAAAACACCTGCCTTAATGTAAACATGTTCATAGGTTCATAGGTGTGTACTAGGCTAATGGCCCTGAAGCCTTTACAAGCCTAGCCCATAGGATTACCCTAGCATCATGCTACCCAACCTTAGTTCCTAGTGCATCTGTCGAGTACAGCCACTGGAGTGATCCCCAGGATGAATTTTCTATTTCCCATCGACTCATTAAGATTGCTGTTGAAGACGGCCAATGAAGTGCTCTATTCGACTGTATGGAAAGTCTATTCCATAGCATGGGCAGTCTCTGGGTTAGGAACCTGTCCCTCCAGCATGTTCTGTTGATTGTGGCAATGAGGTTGAGGTCCTTGGAGCGTGTGGTGTGGAGGTATTGAGATGTCTTTAGATGTAGCATTTCTAACAGACCTGAGTCAGAAATGCCTTTGTAAGTCAAGCAGAGATTGCCTCTAAGTAGGCGATATGAGACAAAGAAAAGTTGGTGTTTTTTGAGTCTGTCCATATAGGACAAGTGTTTAAGGCCTAGGAACCTCTTTGTGAGGTACTTTTTCAGCCTCTCCACTTGTTGCAGGTGTCTAGTGTGGCACATGCCAAATGAGGCATTGTACTAGATGATTGGCCTAATGAGGGAAGAGTAGAGGGAGACAATGACCTCATTCTTCTTGGATGCAAAACCCGCAGTAATGAGATGTACTACATAGAAGGACTTTCTGACCACAGTGGCAATGTGATGGTGAAAAGAGAGGTTGCTTTCAACCTGTGTTCCCAGATCTCTTATTTTGCCTTCTGTGTTCAGTGGACTACCATTGATGTGGTAATTCAAGGATCCAGGTTTTTCCCAAAGGAGATGATGACACATTTTTTGGCATTAAGCTTAAGGCCATGGTTCTGACACCAGTCGCTGGTCTCAGTGAGGCCTTTCTGTAGGACATCAACATCAATTGGGGAGTTAATAATGGCTACCAACTTGCAAGCATTTTCGAACTTTGTCAGCCAGAGTCCCTTCATGTTGGCCTGGATTTCTGAGAAGAAGATACCAAACAGGAGAGGACCCAGGACAGATCCCTGTGGGACACCACTCATGACTGGTTGGCAGTCTTACTTGGAGTCAGTTACTTTCACACTGTGGGTTCTATCTGTGAGCCAGTTTGCAACCCACCTAGTGATATGGGGGTTGATGCCTGGCTTAGTGAGTTTTTCTATGATTCCTGAGTGGGGAATGGTATCAAAGGCCTTGGCCAGATCAAGGTAGGCTGTATGAACCACTTTGCCTTCATCCACAGCTCTGGTGACTGACTCAAAGAAGTCGACCAAGTTGAGCAGGCATGATCTTCCCTTCACAAAACCAAACTGTGTGGGTTCCAGAGTTTGGAGATTCCCTATATCCTTGTTTATTAGGTCCATGATGATGTATTCCATAGCCTTGGAGATCAGATTTGTCAGGCTAATGGGGTGATAGTTTCCAGGGTCTGTAGTCACTCCTCATTTGTAGAGAGGGATGACTATAGCAGCGTGCCATTCAGTAGAGACAAAGTCTGAGGTGACTCTGTGATTGAACAGGGCACACAGGTGAGTTGCCAGTTCACTCTTTAGTTGATGTAGAACACAGCCAGGGATATTGTCAGGTTACATTGAAGCTGCATTCTTTGCCTTGGACAGTGCTGTTTTAACCTGTGCAGCAGTAATACTGGGTGTCTAGCAATCTAATAGTATTGTGATTGGTCCTTTGGGGGGGAGTGGTAAAGTTGTCACTGAATCTGTCGGCCAGTATATTGGCAATATCTGTTGGCACGGTATAGGATGTACCATTGTGCACTAGCTCAGAGCAAATCTGGGTATTGCCATGGAGATTTTTTGCATAACTACAGAAGGCCTTGTGGTTGTCTTTTCTATCTGCTGCAATTCTGTTTTCATCGCTAACTTTAGAAGATTTGATGAGGGATCTCAGCTTTGTGTTGAGGCTGATAAGGGAGTTTTTCCAGTCTTGGGACTTCACCTTATTCTGCATCAGTTTCCACCTTCTGTTGTAGAGTTTGTTTATGGCAGGGATCCACCGGATTGGCTTCTTTTTTTGGAGAAGAGTGTCTTGGTTCTACTGGGTATGACGAGATCCATGCATTTGTGTACATGTTCGTACAGTGGATTGGTGCATGATTTGGTGGTCAAGCAACTATTCTATATTTGCATGGGTGCTGTGAAGGTAGCCACCTCTGTTTTTAGGAGGCCTCAGTTAGCTTTGGAGTTTTTCATGGTGGTTACCTTTGCGGCGGTGGGGTGGGAGGAATGTGGATTTCCAAGGTACTCGAAACGTAAACACTGCATGTAAAGCCAGGACGCTAACCACTACACTATCTTGGCTTAAATTGCCAGCCCTGCCAGTTCTTGAACTCAGGGCCCTGTAAACCATAGTCAGAGCAATGTTGATCATTTTACAGTCTTGAGAGACATTCTGTGTTGTTGTGTCTTTCGGCTTTTCCTGGTTAGGAGACATTCTATACTGCACACATAAACACACACACACACACACACACACACACACACACACACACACACACACACACACACACACACACACACACGCACACATGCACACACACATACACACACACACGCACACACACAGAGTCAACAGCTACATACATCAGAATGACAACACTTGCTGTAATACTATTTCCACTTTTAGATATTTATGCTACACATACTCCCATGTCTAGCACACATATATAAAATATTTCCATAAATTTACATTTAGGATTCCCCTCCCATTAGCTGTCTTCATCAAGTCAATTATACCCTAAGAGCCTTTTCTGCATTACCCATCCAGTAAGTCATATTGCTGAATGGTTCACTTTTAGCAAAAATATAAATATAAGATTGTGTTGTCATAGCAAGTTCATCAACAACCCTGGTGCTAATGCAATATCCATATTTCAGCAAGAGATTTATAAATGCACATAAATGTGCATAGACTTTAGGTATTGGCTGCAACTTGCTGTGAGTTCTAACATACTCAAAAAGAAAAAAAAAATGTTTGCATCCATCAACATTTCAGTGGGAAAGTGCCCTCATGCTGAATAGGGATAAAGCTCTTACTGTGTTCTAATGAACCATATTAATTAGTATCATGGTGCTGGGGGGAAGCACCAATATGACGGGCGTGAATGACTGATGTTCATCTAAGCCTTGCTGAGAGGAAGGAGGATTCCTGGGCGTATTACAATAAGTAGTGTTAACAGCCTGACAAGCTCCATGCTGCACTAGCAGTGTGCTGTTTAGTCAGAAGATTGCACATGTATGGATGCATGCTTGAACTTCCTGAAGGAAGGGATTACAGAGCTTGTGAAGCTGTCACGGGCTGATGGGACTGAGGGCATACTCCCTGGCAATAGAATGATGCTGCATCTGTGTCCTCAGTCTGGTGAGGTATGCCCTGGGGAAAGCTAATGTGGGTCTAGTAGACCCAACAAATGAGGAAATGTACTGGTGTTTGCTGATCAGCCACAGAGAGAGAAAAAATTCAAGAAGTGATAATGGGGAGACATAAATCAAAGGAATATGGGCATCCATGAAAGATAAACCTGAAACATTATCCTTATGTAGTCATTCCAGGATTATGTATGCATTTATATAAATAAGACAACACAAAGATCTTAGAGTAAAATAAGAAACCCCTCCAGGCAAACTGACTGACATATTCTGCTGTGATGTTAAAACATAAACATATATGTATATGTATATTTGCTGCCTTATTTCTAATCCGAAATCATATCTTCTGCTTTTTTGTAATTGAAAAAGTACAAATATCAACAAATAACTATAAAACAGATATTTAGCTAATTTGCTTCTCATAATGAAAATGGATAGTGGATCAAAGGACCCTAAGAAATAGATTGAGCAATGGCATGATTTGTAAAGATTAAGAGACAATAATGAGAAGTTATGCAGGGAAGAGGTGAGGCTTGGTAAACAGACAGGAAATTAGGGCTGTCAGTGCAGGGGATCAGCATTAATAAAAGTACATTGGTTTGGTGTTGGCATAATGATTCACGTGTTTACCTTACAGACACAAGATGCAAGGTTTGATTATAAAATAGGATAAATGACTACATTTAAAATAGTTCACAAGGGAGGTTCATAGATGCATACTAGACTAACAACCACTATGGCCCTTATAAGCCTAACCATACAACCTAAATGTGACCCACACATTTGATTTATATAGAAATTGATTTACTGACTGCCTCTATCCATCAGCGATACAAGAGTCAGGCCAGTGGTGAATTTTTGATTACCCATCCATTGATGCAAGTTGTACTTAATTAGATTTAGGAAGGAACTCTGCTTCACATTGATGGAGAGCCTGTTCCAGAAAATGGGAATTCTCTAAGAAACATATCTGTCTCCAGCAAGCAGCACTGAAACATATCTAAGCAACATTCAGGTCTTCTGATCTAGTAGTTTTGTTCCCATTTGTTTTGTGGGTGTATAAAAGGTTCATCAATACAGGGACCAGGGATGTTTTGTGCACCAGGCAAAACTTGCCTCTCTGAAGTCTGTATGATGCTGAGTAAAGAGACAGAGCTTTGAGGTGATCAGTATAGGGCATTGTGTTTACAGCCTGTATTCTTTTTGTACAGGACCTTTCTGGATGTTGCATTTGTTCCATGTGTCTGGTCAGGTATATACTGAAGGTGGCATTATACTCTACGATGGGTCTGAGAAGAGCTAAGTACAGTGTTACATTGACCTCTCTGGACCTAGATGCCATGCCCTTACTTGTAAGTTGAGCAACAAAGAAAGATATTCTTACTACCTTGGACATATGTTGGTCAAAGGCTAGTTTATTACCAACATGAGTTCCCAGATCCCTGAGTAGTGATCAACTTTTAGGAGTGTTTTATTGATGACATAATTAACTCAGGTAACCAACTCCCCAAAAGGTAGTATTATTGCATTCCTTGGTACTGTGTTTTAAGCCATGGCTTTGGCACCAATTGTACATCTGTTTTAGACCTCCCTGAAGGTGTTGTCATCTTGGGGGATTCATTGACTACAATCATCTGTGAACTTGGTCTTCTAGAGCCCTTTGACATCAGCTTTGACCTCAGAGTAGTAGATGCCAAAGAGGAGTGGGCCAGCATGAATCCCTAGAATACTCCACTGGTCACTGACCTGCTTTTAGAGGTTGCCTCTCTTATCCTAACTTCTGGGTTCCTATCTGTGGGCCAGTTAGCTATCCAGTGTATTATAAAGGGGTTTATGCATAGTTCTGTAATTTTTTTGAGAAAGCCCAATTGGTATATCGTATCAAATGCTTTAACCAGATCTAGGTAAGCAGTATGCACCACTTTCTTCTCATCCGTTGCCTTAGTGATATTTTCTAAGAAATCCACCAGCTTCTGTAACATGATCTTTCTTTGCAAAGCCATGGATGGATTGGATGGATCTAGTGTCTGGAGATCTCCAGCTTCGTTGCTGATAATTTCCATGATAATTCTTCCCATGGCTTTGCAAATAAAACTAGTCAGACTAATGGGTCTGTAGTCTCAAGGATCTTTAAACATCCTCCCATATGAAAAGGGATGACCATCATGGTCCTGCATTCTCATGGCACAAAGCCCATTTTAAGAAAACAGTTAAATGATGGTTGCAGGGGTCCTGATAATTTATTATTTTATACTGTTCAGGAGGCATCCTGGAATCCTGGTTATTGGGGCCAATTGAGGCTGGGTTCTTGGCTTTAACTATTGCAGCCAGAACATGTTCCCTAGTTATACTTGGAAGAGTTATGTTTGAGGATATTTCTTGGAGGATGGTTTGTGGTGAGATAGGGGTTAGTTTGGAACTGGATTTGTCCACAAACAGGTTCATTATATCACCAGACTCAAAGAATGTGGCATCATTAACCACCAGATATGCACATTGCTGTGTGCTGCCCTTCAGGTTTCTGATATAGCTGAAGAAGGCCTTATGGTTATCTTTCATTTGGGAGGCTATACAATGCTGGCTTTGTCTGACCCAATTAGCTCTCATGGGTACCTATTTAATTTGATGAGAGAGTTTTTGTCTTCATGGGAATTTACCCTTTTTGATTTTTGCCAGAGTTCTTTTCCTTTTGCTGTATATCCTGTTAAATTTGGGATGCCACCAAGGTGGTTTGCATCTGGGGTTAGTTCTGGGCTTACTTCTGGTAGGTACAGCAATATCTATGTATTAACATGGTTGTACAGTGCTTCTGGGAGCAATTCATTGTAGGCTTCTGTGTTATTGGGGTTTGGAAGGGCAAAGCATTTGGATATGTCATCACTGAATAAATGGTAGTTTGCTTTGGAATAGTTCCTATTACTGGTTTTACTGGGGTTACAGAGTTGATTTTGACTTTGAAGCAGAAAGATTTATAGATGGACCTTGACAGACAGGAAAATACATTGGAGGGGGTGTAGCATTCTCCCATATTGGTGAGTACAAGGTCCAGTATGTTGGAGCCTGTAGTGAGTGTATTCACTATTTGGTCAAGGGTGCTTGCATTTACAAAGTCCAGGAATTTCTGTTCCTGTAGAGTTTATAGAATAATATTTAAAGTCTCCCATGAGTAGAGTGTTAGGTTAGATGGTAAATGTATCCAGTAGGTCCAAATATGCATTGTGGGCTTCTTGGGACATGGAGACTGACCTATAACTGGCTAGGAAATGGTACAGGATTTTGTCTGTGGTGATTTTCACATGGACAAACTCCAGCATTTCATCCTGTTTGATCAACCTAGAAGTATGCTTTCTATTGATGTATATGGAGGCACCTCCACCTTTAGCCATTGTCTGTTGATCTGCTGGTCTAAAAGAGGGGAAGGCACTAAAATCTTGCATTGTCAAGGTACTCTCAGCCACTTTAAGCCACATCAGAGTAACTGCACAGATGTTTACATTCTCAAGTGTGAGGAGGGCTTGAAGGGAGGGAGCGTATTTTTTAGGCTCCTGGTAATAAGCAGTAAAACTTTGAGGTTTGTGTTGATTTTGCTAGGTTGGTAGTTTTGTTAATTTGTCATTGCCTTAAAAAGGCAAAATGGGGGGTGGATAACGTTTTAGCCAGTATTCAAAAGTCTAGAAGGGACAGGTGCAGACCATCCTTAGCAAAGCAATGTAGTCTGTTAACCATGTCCCCCAAAGCTGATAAATACTGGATCCTCTTAGAATGACTTGAGAAAAACATCCATATTGTGGCATCATTCTCAGTGATGGTAAAATGCTGCTCAATGCCTGGCTCATACCAGACTGAGACACACAGTCAGAGAGCTCTATAGTGTCTGTCTTCATATATCACCTGGCTGGTACTTATGGTGTAATGAATTGAGAGCATGCCCGACTGGTACATATGATGCAATGACTTGAGGGCGTGCCTCACTGGTAGTTATGGTGTAATGAATTAAGAGCATGCCTAACTGGTACTTATGATGTAATGACTTGAGAGCATGCCTCACTGGTAGTTATGGTGTGATGAATTAAGAGTGTGCCTGACTGGTACTTATGATGTAATGACTTGGGACTGTGTCTGATCTGAAGGATGCTGGCTCCAGAGAAGCAACTAACTGTGATCTTCTCCTTGTTCAGCCTGGTAAAAGGGAATGCCTTACAATGGAATCCCTATAATGAAAGTCCTGGAAAGTGTGTTTGCTTGCCTTAGGGGCATGCTTGGTATTAGGTGCTGTTTTTCTGACTGTCTTTGGGCTTGCTAAGTCATAGCTTTCCTAACAGGTGGTCTAGGGGAGTGCCTCAGCATATATTGGTTGATATGTGTGTGCTTTGTTCTGTGACAAGTGGCTGTTGTGTTAGCCTAGTATGAACCTATAAAGAAAGTTCTGTGGTAGGAAACTGAGCAGCGGTACCTTTGCCAGCTGCAGGAGTGTGTGCTGTGTTTTCATAGTGGAGAAAGATGCTTGCTATTAGAATGTGTGAGTTTTGGAGGAATGAATATGTCCTGGAATAATAATGTGTACTAAATGAGATTCAAAAAGTATAGATGATACTACAGGATAGCTAACATGATGACTGTAACCTCTAATGAGGATATCATAATGGTGCTCTCTATGGTAAGCGCTACCTTAAATGCACATTATGACTAGTATTTACATCATTTTGATGGAGTTGCTTCTACCTATAGAGTTAAGGTGTAATGCATTTGCACTTGAAGAAGTATAATTTGTATTTCTTCTGGGTGGTGCACCAAAACAGTTTCATGGTCTGAGCTCTATGAATTTCTTTTACTTACTTGTCAATATATTATTGTCATGTGTGTGTGTGTGTGTGTGTGTGTGTGTGTGTGTGTGTGTGTGTGTGTGTGTGTGTGTGTGCGTGTGTGTGTGTGTGTGTGTGCGTGTGCGTGTGCGTGTGTGTGTGTGTGTGTGTGTGTGTGTGTGTGTGTGTGTGTGTGTGTGTGTGTGTGTGTGTTTGTGTGTGTGCTTTGTTTAATGAAAACTAAATATCATTAAAATGGTTTCCAAAACAATGTCATATGTGTATTCCAAGTCAGGTAGAAATTGTGTACTTTGTTAGTTGTATCACTTATTTCCACTTGAGGGCCTGCTTAACTACTAACTACTTATTTGTCCCAGGAAACTGGATGCTGTTACACTAACATCTGATCACTGCAATGTGTCCTAATTAACATGAACATGAACGTGGCCATTACCACTATTCGTTTAATCATGTCCAGTATCTATGTGGATTCAGAGTACTTGCCTAATCAGTCTGCCAATCCTAAGAATTTCAACAGTGCAGGTCATATCGCTGCTGTAATTGTTCCATGAGTCTCCACTTCTATACCATTTGACCAGCTTTTATACATTCAGCATGAGCAATAAATCAGACTAATGCAACTATTTTAGCTTATATACACACACTTTCTACAGATTAACAGCACTGCAATTAAAAGCTCTGGTTTCTGGTACAGTCAGTAAATTGGGTAATAGAAACTATAAAAGCCCAAATAATAGTGATGCCAATTCCCACCCATCTTTTCTTCATATTCAATTTCATAACTCTATATTTCCAGTCTTTGTACGGGCAGTAAAATAATTATAATTCTAAAGCTAATATGACAAACATCTTTGTAGATTAAATCAGTGTAGTGATCTTTTAAGAACAATATTAACCCTTTTTAAATTTGCTAGAAAAGAAAATTAAAGAAAAAATGCATATGCTGTACTTAAACAATAAAGTGATAGAAAATGTGCACTCCTTTCTTGACATTTTAATAATGTAAGAATGTACATATTTTATGCCTCTTCTTGCAAATGCATTATGGCTTGTTCATATAAGGACTATCTAGATTACACCCTTACTTAAAGTTCAGCCTAGACCGTCTGATTTAGACAAAAATCAAGAAATTCATAGCTCCTGTTATAGTAGTTTTTTTATTTAAACTGAAGCATTTTGCTTGTCTCTCTGTATGTAACTTTATATTATAGGTTCATAGGTTCATAGGTAGGTACTAGGTTATCGGCCCTAGGGCCCATGCAAACCTAGCCAAAAAATGTACCCTGGCTTTCGCCACCCAAGAAAATTATTTTCCTGTGCCCCTGTCGAGCAGAGCCACAGAAGTGATCCCCGGGGTGAATTTCCCATTTCCCATTTCCCATCCAATCATCAAGATTTTTCTTGAAGAGTGCTAATGAGGAGCTCTGTTTGACATAGATAGGTAGTCTGTTCCAGAGTATGGGAAGTCTCTGGGACAGGAATCTATCCCTCCAGCATGTTCTGTTTATTGTGGTGACAAGGTTTAGGTCCCTAGAGCGTGTAGCTTGGATGGATTTGGATTTCTTCAAGTGGAGCATGTCCAACAGCTCTGGGTTTGACATAGCCTTGTATGTTAGGCAGAGATCGCCCCTGAGTAAGGCTATATGCGATGGAGTAAAGCTGTAGTTTTTTGAGACGGTCTGCATAGGGCATCTGTTTGAGGCCAGTAATCCTCTTTGTGAGGTATTTCTGTGGTCTTTCCAGTTGTTGTAGATGTCTTGTGAGGTACATACCAAAAGGGGCGTTGTACTCTATAATGGGTCTAATGAGTGATGAATAGAGGGGAACAATGACCTCTTTTTTTCTGGATGAGAATCCTTTTGTGATGAGATGAGCCAGGTAGGATTTCCTGACCACTGTGTTGATGTGATTATCAAAGAAGAGACTACTGTCCACCTGTGTCCCAAGGTCTCTTATCATATTTTTGGCATTAAGTAGACTACCAGCTATGTGGTAGTTCATGGGTACAGAGTTTTTACCAAAGGGGATGACAATACACTTTTTGGCATTGAGCTTCAGGCCATGGCTTTGACACCAGGTATCTGTCTCAGTGAGGCCCTTTTGTAGTTTGTCCACATCGTTAGGAGATTCAATTATGGCTCCTAGTTTGCAATCATCTGCAAACTTTGTTAGCCAAAGACCTTCTGTGTTGGCCTGCACTTCAGAGAAGTAGATACCAAACAGGAGAGGACCCAGGACTGAACCCTGTGGTACTCCACTTGTCACTGGTCTGATGTCGGATTTGGAATCCGCTACTTTCACAGTGTGGGTTCTGTCCATGAGCCAGTTGGCAATGCATCTTGTGACATAGGGATTTATACCTAGTTTAGTGAGCTTATCTATAATTCCAGAGTGGGGGATGGTGTTGAAAACCTTGGTGAGATCTAGATAAGCTGTGTGAACCATTTTACCCTCATCTATGGCTTTGGTGACTGCTTCAAAGAAGTCAATCAGGTTTAGGAGACATGATCTGCCTTTCACGATCTGCCTTTTACAAATCCAAACTGGGTAGGGTCCAGAGTTTGGAGATTACCAATGTCTTTGTTTATGAGTTCCACGATGATATGTTCCATGGCCTTGTAGACCAGGCTCATCAGGCTAATGGGGTGGTAGTTCTCAGGGTCCGTCATGGCTCTCCCTTTGTGGAGTGGGATAACCGTTGTGGTGCGCCATTCAGTGGGTACAAAGCCTGAGATGAGGCTATGATTGAACATGGTACTTAGGTAGGGTACCAGTTCATTCTGTAGTTCATGTAGAATGCAGCCTGGGATATTGTCAGGTCCCATGGATGCTGTGTTCTTGGCTTTGGAGAGTGTGTTTTTTACCTGTGAGCCATAATTATAGGAACTTTGCATTTTTCCGGTATAGAGATGGGCCCTCTAGGGGGTGAGAAGGGGGTAAAGTTAGCACTGAACCTACCTGCTAGGATGTTGGCAATATCAGTTGGTTCTGTATATTTAGTGCCATTGTGCTGTAACTCAGAGCAGATCTGAGTGTTCCCATTTAGATTCTTGACATAGCTATAGAATGCTTTGTGGTTGTCTTTAGAGTCAGTGGCAATTTTGTTTTCGTAACTTGCTTTGGAGGATTTTATGAGGGATCTCAGCTTCTTACTGAGGTTGACCAGGGAGTTCCTCCAGTCATGGGATTTTACTCTTTTTTGCAACAGTTTCTTTATTCTGTTGTAGAGTTTGTTTATGGCAGAGGACCACCAGATTGGCTTCCTTTTTTTGGAGGATAACATCTTGGTTCTATTAGGGATAGCATGATCCATGCACTCGTGTAAGTGCTTATAAAGTGCATTTGTGAAGGATTCGGCAGTCATACCTCTATTGTCTGTCTGCATGGGTGTCATGAAGTTTGCCACTTTTGTCTTAAGAAGTGTGAAGTTGGCTTTGGAGAAGTTTTTTATGATGGTTTCCCTAATTGGGGGTGGGATGTAGATGTCTAGGCTGATTAGCTTGTGGTCAGATCTGACCAATGAGGTATTGACCTCTGGTGTGGAACACCGGCTTCCCATGTTGATAATGACTGGGTCTAGGATATTGCTGCCCCTGGTGGGGGTGTGAATAAGTTGATGCAAGGCATTCGAATTTATGAATTCTAGAAAACATTGAGCAAAAGAGTTGGTACATGAGTAGTTTTCCCAGTTAATGGTGGGGTAGTTGAAATCACCCATTATTAGGGTGTTGTGTTGTACCCTAATACTTTCCAGTGTATCAAGAAATGAGGAGTGTGAATCCTGGGGCATGGTGGGGGGGGGTCTGTAGCAAGCTACAATATGGATTGCGGTCTTGCCCAGAGTTAGTTGCACTTGGATAAACTCGGATGCATTATGCTATGCAACTAGCCTGGAGGTGTGGATATCCTTAATCAATGTGGACACGCCTCCACCTTTAGTGCTTCTTTCTGGGTTAGGTGGCCAAAAGGTGTGGTATGAATTGAAGCCTGGTAAAGCAGGGGTGCTCTCTGGAGCTTTGAACCAGGTCTCTGTCACTGCACAGATGTCAATGTTCTCCATTTTAAGGAGTGTCTCTAGTGAGTGCATTTTGAGGTTTAGACTTCTGGCACTGAGTAGCATTACCCTCAGATTTTCCTTGCTTGTACCTGTTATGGTGGTGAATTTGTCATTTGAACCTTGCCTAAAAAAAGGCACAATAGGGGTGGCAAGAGCCTTAACCAGTATCCGGAATCCTAAGGGTGACAGGTGCAGGCCATCTCTGGCAAAGCATCGTGGACTGTCGATCATGTCATTCCAGGCAGACAAATACTGGATCCCCTTAGAATGACAACAGAAGCTTAGCCAATTGTTGAAGTCAATCATTTTGTCCTTGTACTGTGGTATCATTCTGGTTGATGGCAGGATGCTACTCAGGGTTAGGGTCATACCTGCCTGGGATACAAGATCGGAGAGCTCCTCCATGTCTCTTTTCATGTAGTCCAGGGAGGTACGTCTCAGGTCATTCACACCAACATGGACAATGACAGTGTCATATTTGTACTTATTGTGGAGTGACCTGAGTGCATGCATTATGTGGCGGATCCTGGCACCTGACAGGCAGCTGACAGTAACTTTCTCCTTGTTTAGTCTAGTGAGTGGAACATCAGTGTGCCTGACTATAGAATCACCTATGACTACAGTGTTGGGTACATTGTTATGCCTTATGGGCTGTGGTTGAGTGGCACACTGAGTTTGTGGGCTATGTGTCATTTGGGTTGTGTTGGGGGGTGGAGTTTGCTTGCGTTTATGCTTTGGATGTCCCTGATGCTTGGGCTGGTTTTTATTGAGAACCACTGTGAATGTAGGTGTGTGTGTTTGTGTTTATATGTGTGTGTTTTGGTGGTGTAGGTTTTGAGGGACTATGTGATGAGTGTGGTGTGGTGTAAGTGTTTACCTTCTTCTCTTGACTGTCTAGTCAATTCTTGGGTGAAGACAGCTTTGCTTCCAGTTTGTATATATAAGTGCATCTCTCACAGGTTGTAGTATTGGGTGGTAGGAGGAGAGGGTAGTCTGTGTACATGAGGCAATTGCTGCATTGCCCCAAGATGCCCAGATTAATCAGGTAGACAGGAGAAATCACTGGGAGCTGACCCTTAGACATGCCTGGATAAGTGCTTATTTATTAAGTACTAAAAACTGCTATCCACTAGACAAGTGAGGAAAGTTGAGTGCTTTAGTAATTTGCAGCTTTTGTAGTGCTTACAATGAGTTCTGAACAAGTGCTGAGTTCAAAGAAACATATTTGAGTGCTGAAACTAGAAAACTGGCTAGTTATAAGAAACAAAAGTAAGCTAGAAGGCTTCCCTCCAACACAGAAGGGCTTGGGGGCTCAGAAGCCTACAAACAGTCTAGACCACTTAACAGGAAAGGCAGGAAACAAGCTTAATTTTTTTGGTCTCTTTCCCAGATGCTCTCTTTGTACACAGTAGGAGTGCCTGAAATCAGAATATGATCTCACTGCACTCAGTTGAGTGAGCAAATGAGATGGGCCCAGAAGGAGTATCCAAAGACAAATTTACAAGAGGAGTGGACAGTTTCAAATCCACTAAGATTAACACCAAAAAAGAAACAGGGAGGGTGGGTGGGAAACGTAACTGAAGAACAGAGTCAAAACTTCCAGTTCAGTTAATAATCATGCAACACAGTTAAATCAATTTAAATACTGTATTATTTAAAAAAAAGTGCAGATAAAGGTACTTAAATTCTCTTATACGTCCAGTTGAATACAGCTAGATCTTAGCCAGCCAAAGCTGAGGTTTTTAAGCAGAAAATATTTCAAACTGTACCACTTAAATAGGCAAGGACAGGAAATCAAAGAATGTGGCTACCCCCACACCTGCTGCAATTACTAACAAATAATAAAATTCAAGCAGCGCTAATTGAAGAACAGAGTCAAAACTTCCAGTTCAGTTAATAATCATGCAATACAGTTAAATCAATTTAAATACTGTATTATTTGAAAAAAGTGCAGATAAAGGTACTTAAATTCTCTTATACATCCAGTTGAATACAGCTAGATCTTAGCCGGCCAAAGCCAAGGTTTTTAAGCAGAAAATATTTCTAACTGTACCACTTAAATAGGCAAGGACAGGACATCAAAGAATGTGGCTACCCCCACACCTGCTGCAATTACTAACAAATAATAAAATTCAAGCAGCACTAACTGAAGAACAGAGTCAAAACTTCCAGTTCAGTTAATAATCATGCAACACAGTTAAATCAATTTAAATACTGTATTATTTGAAAAAAAGTGCAGATAAATGTGCTTAAATTCTCTTATACATCCAGTTGAATACAGTTAGATCTTAGCCAGCCAAAGCTGAGTTTTTTAAGCAGAAAATATTTCAAACTGTACCACTTAAACAGGCAAGGGCAGGAAATCAAAGAATGTGGCTACCCCCATACCTGCTGCAATTACTAACAAATAATAAAATTCAAGCAGCACTAACTGAAGAACAGAGTCAAAACTTCCTGTTCAGTTAATAATCATGCAACACAGTTAAATCAATTTAAATACTGTATTATTTGAAAACAAGTGCAGATAAAGGTGCTTAAATTCTCTTATACATCCAGTTGAATACAGCTAGATCTTAGCCGGCAAAAGCTGAGGTTTTTAAGCAGAAAATATTTCAAACTGTACTACTTAAATAGGCAAGGACAGGAAATCAAAGAATATGGCTACCCCCACACCTGCTGCAATTACTAACAAATAATAAAATTCAAGCAGCACTAACTGAAGAACAGAGTCAAAACTTCCAGTTCAGTTAATAATCATGCAACACAGTTAAATAAATTTAAATACTGTATTATTTGAAAAAAAGTCCAGAAAAAGGTACTTAAATTCTCTTATACATCAGTTGAATACAGCTAGATCTTAGCCGGCCAAAGCTGAGGTTTTTAAGCAGAAAATATTTCAAACTGTACCACTTAAATAGGCAAGGACAGGAAATCAAAGAATGTGGCTACCCCCACACCTGCTGCAATTACTAACAAATAATAAAATTCAAGCAGCACTAACTAAAGAACAGAGTCAAAACTTCCAGTTCAGTTAATAATCATGCAACACAGTTAAATCAATTTAAATACTGTATTATTTGAAAAAAAAAGTGCAGATAAAGGTACTTAAATTCTCTTATACATCCAGTTGAATACAGCTAGATCTTAGCCAGCCAAAGCTGAGGTTTCTAAGCAGAAAATATTTCAAACTATACCACTCAAATAGGCAAGCACAGGAAATCAAAGAATGTGGATACCCCCACACCTGCTGCAATTACTAACAAATAATAAAATTCAAGCAGTACTAACTGAAGAACAGAGTCAAAACTTCCAGTTCAGTTAATAATCATGCAACACAGTTAAATCAATTTGAATACTGTATTATTTGAAAAAAAGTGCAGATAAGTATCACAAGGGATAAGAAACTAAGAGTAATGCTACTCAATGACAGAAGTCTAAACCTCAAGATGCACACTCAAAACTCTTCTTAGCATGGAGAACATCGATATCTGTGCAGTAACAGAAACCTGGTTCAAGGCTCCCGAGAGTACCCCAGCACTACCAGGTTATACCTCATACCATGCTTTTCAGCCCCAAAACTTGGACCGAACCACAAAAGGAGGGGGAGTATCAATATTCGTCAAAGATACCCACACCTCCAGGTTGGTGGCACAGCACGAAGCATCAGAGACTATCCATGTGCAACTAACAGTGGGTAAAACTGCTTTCCAGTTTATAGCCTGCTAATGACCACCCTCCCTAACCCAGGAAGCCCACTCGGCCTTCCTGAGAACACTGAAAATATGAAGGTCTCTCCAAACACCATTATATTGGGTGACTTCAACTACCCAAACATAGACTGGGAGCATTACTCTACCTCTA
The DNA here is from genome assembly GCF_019279795.1 of Protopterus annectens. Lineage (NCBI taxonomy): Eukaryota > Metazoa > Chordata > Ceratodontiformes > Protopteridae > Protopterus > Protopterus annectens. The sequence continues at coordinate 1,653,994,404 of NC_056725.1, forward strand.
ACACCCTATCCCAAAGGTTCCTAGAATTTATAAACTCAAATGCTATGGAACAACTTGTTACCACTCCCACAAGAGGGGAAAACATACTGGACCTGATCATCACCAACATGGGGACTTTATGCTCCAGACCAGAAGTGTATCCCTCACTGGTCAGATCAGACCATAAACTAATTGCACTGGATATTCACATCCCGACCCCACCCCTTGCCCAGAAAACCACAGTGAAAAACTTCTCTAAAGCAAATTTCACACTCCTCAAAACCGAGGTGGAATCCTTCAAAGCACCCGGGCCTGTGGAAAATATAGCCCAGACCACAGAATCCTTTATAAACGCATTCTATGAACACCTTCAGGAATGCATGGGTCATGCAATCCCAAATAAAACCAAGACCCAGTCCTCCAAAGGCAGATGTCCTGTCTGGTGGACCCCAGCTATAAACAAACTATACAATAAAAGGAGGAAGCTACTACATGATAGAGCAAAATCCCAAAAAGGGAAGGCATCTCTGATCAGTATTAGCAAAAAACTACTGGCACTCATAAAATCGTCAAAAGCCAGCTTTGAGAGAAAAATTGCACTGGACACTAAGGATAATCACAAGGCTTTCTTTAGTTATGTTAGTAACCTGGGTGGGAATTCCCAGATATGCTCAGAATTAGTCCAAAATGACAAAAAATACACCGAACCCACAGACATTGCCAACATGCTAGCTGACAGGTTCAGCGCAAACTCCCCCCCCTCCCCACCAAAAGGGCAAATATTTATCCCAGCAGCGTGTTGCCCCCCTGACATCTCAGATGCTCAGGTAAGAGCCACCCTCTCCAAAGCAAAAAAACACAGCATCAATGGGACCAAATGGTGTCCCGGGCTGCGTCCTACATGAACTCCAAGAAGAGCTAAACCTAAACATAAAATTACTGTTCAATCTCAGTGTTACTACAGGATATGTACCCAAAGAGTGGCGTACAGCAACAGTGGTCCCTCTCCACAAAGGTGGTGCCTCAATGGATCCTGGAAACTATCTCCCCATAAGCCTGACTAGCTTGGTCTGCAAAGCTATGGAAAGGATCATCATGGACCTCATAAATAAAGATATTGGGGACCTACAGACACTGGATCCTACCCAGTTCGGCTTTGTTAAGGGCACATCCTGCCTCTTAAATCTGGTCGATTTCTTTGAAACAGGCACCAAGGCCATTGACGAGGGGAAGGTGGTCCACACAGCCTACCTGGACCTCGCAAAAGCCTTCAATACAATAACCCACTCGGCCATTATAGATAAGCTCACCAGCTTAAATATAAACCTCTATGTCACTAGATGGGTTGCAAACTGGCTCAAGGACAGAACCCACATGGTTAGAATTGCTGGAGCCATGTCAGACTCCAAACCAGTTACAAGTGGCGTCCCACAAGGCTCAGTCCTGGGACCTCTCTTGTTCAGCATATATTTCTCGGAGGTGCAGGCCAACACGGAAAGACTGTGGCTGACCAAGTTTGCAGATGACTGCAAACTGAGGCACCATAATCGACTCTCCAGCCGACACAAGCATCCTCCAAAAGGGACTCATAGAAAAAGACAACTGGTGCCAGAGCCATGGCCTCAAGCTAAACTCCAAAAAGTGTATAGTCATCCCCTTTGGCAAAAACAAAGTGCCCACAAATTACCACATAGGTGGTAATCCATTAAGTACAGAAGAAGTAATTAGGGACCTGGGGACCCAAGTTGATAGCAATCTCTCATTTGACAACCATGTGGCCAAAGTGGTTAGAAAAACATTTTATATAGCCCACATAATCATGAAGGGATTCACATCTAGATCAGGGGAGGTCATCGCGCCTCTTTACTCATCCCTCATTAGGCCCATAATTGAGTAAAATGCCCCTTTTGGGATGTACCTTACCAGACACCTGCAGCAACTGGAAAGACCCCAAAAGTACCTCACCAAGAGGATCAGAGGGCTCAAACAGATGCCATATGCTGCCCGGTTAAAGAAACTCCAGCTCTACTCAGTGGCATACCGCCTGATCAGAGGCGATCAGTGCCTGACTTATAAAGCCATGTCCAACCCGGAATTAATGGACATGCTGCACCTCAGAAAATCCAAATCACATCGAACCACTCCCTCGAGAGACTTGAACCTCAGCACTGAAATAAATAGGACATGCTGGAGGGACAGATTCATAACCCAGAGGCTCCCTTCACTCTGGAATAAAATCCCAGTCCAGGTTAGGCAGAGTCCCTCATTGACTCTCTTCAAGAGGAATCTTGATGAGTGGATGGGAGATCGTAGGTTTACCCCGGGTATCACTTCTGTGTCATCGTTAGACAGAGGCACAGTATACTAATCTCGTAAAAGGGCATAGCAAAATTAATTTAAAATGGGTGGCAAAAGCCAAACACACACTGGCTAGGCTTATAAATGCCCTAGGGCAGATAGCCTAGTATGAATCTATGAACCTATGAACCTATGATAAAGGTACTTAAATTCTCTTATACGTCCAGTTGACTACAGCTAGATATTAGCCGGCCAAAGCTGAGGTTTTTAAGCAGAAAATATTTCAAACTGTACCACTAAAATAGGCAAGGACAGGAAATCAAAGATTGTGGCTACCCCCACACCTGCTGCAATGACTAACAAATAATAAAATTCAAGCAGCACTAACTGAAGAACAGAGTCAAAACTTCCAGTTCAGTTAATAATCATGCAACACAGTTAAATCAATTTAAATACTGTAATTTTTGAAAAAAAGTGCAAATAAAGGTACTCAAATTCTCTTATACGTCCAGTTGAATACAGCTAGATCTTAGCCATCCAAAGCTGAGGTTTTTAAGCAGAAAATATTTCAAACTGTTACTATTTCAAACATATTACTATTCATCGGAAGTGAAATGACTTCAACTAAAGCACAATTATTCAAAAAGGAAACATTTTAGATCAGACCAAAAACCTCACACCTGGTATATAACAGCATTCATAAGCCTTTTTCATCAGAAGCTATGCATTATGATGAGATAAACATAAGGCATACTGAAAGTATATTATTAAGACTTTCTCTGAGATTCATTACTGATCATGTGGGCTCCTCACGCAGCCCACACAGCATGTTACAGCACTTTAACATGATGTGCAGCAATGCTCATTGAATATGCATGCTGGTCATCTTGCTTACACATTTCAAAGCACTGCTTTGGGATCAGCAGCAGTGTTTGGTGGGCATCAAATGGTGCTGGGGATCATGAGCACATAATGTAAACAAAACTGCTTGTCTGTAGACAGACTTATTACACAACTATGTGCAGACAGCTTACATGAACTAAGGGCAAGTTTAGTGTACAAGACTTAAGATGCAGGGGACATTAAATGGACATTAAATGGGGGGATGGTAAATTGAGAAAATGTACTCAATTAATGCAGTCAAAGGTAATTATGTCACAAATAAACATTTTAAACAGAAAAACATCCATACTGATGAAATAATTTATCCTGGTTAAAATTAATTACCCATGTACATAACTAAAAACGGGCATGCTAACAACAAATGTGAGAGGGACACAAAGCAACATTGTATGGAAGGGGAGTAAATGTAATATTAATGTTGATAACATGCAAGGTTAAGATAACAGCAAAGAATGTGGATATATTAGGGGCTATTGGCATAAACTGCAGTTCTTGAAAACAACATGTATATTCATCAAATTATATGTGATAACTGGTGGTATTGCTGCATTCCCCACTTCATTACGTACAAAGAAAAAGCAATGAGTTATCCGGTTGTTGTATCATGCACATCAGAAAGAGACATGTTTTACTGTTTGTTGTCATTTGACAACCATAAACAGGAGTATATTACCTTGACACATGTATTAGACGACCATGTGTTGTATATCCATATGCATCCAAAATAGTATATAATCCATTAAAAAAAAAAAAAAAAAACAAGTGACTAATGGCAACACAGATCTGATAACACTGCAATAGTTCAAGGTCACTGTTGGTAAATGGAGCACATCTATTATATGAGCTGGATTCAATAAAGCCTACAAGGTGTGCTAAGACTGTGTGCACATCGTGCCATGACATACACATGATATCACATTGTTTTCAATTCAGTAAGTTGCTCTATATGCCTTTAATGCTGCAAACATGGTAAACATTACAACATACTAATTACAACACAAGCAGCTGAATTGTGTGCTAATCAACTAATCCATCATGGAGGAGCTAATCAACAAGCTATAAAGCAATCGCCTAGACTCAGTGTAGGTTTTGCCTGTGAATTCCAAAACCATTTGGAATGCAGCCATGGAAACTAGTATACACAGAAAGAATGTTAGGGTCTGTTGTTGCTCTTATTCATGTTTATGTGCAACATGCCCAAGTCTATGCAGCTACTGCTGCTAATAGACCTAGGCCAAGAAGGGTGTTTAGACCCCATTTAACATTTCATGGTCTGCATGATGTGGAAATTGTAGAGCATTACAGGGTGGATAGACATACACTCATGGAACTTTGCAATGTCTGTAGTCCTCAAATGAGAGCAAGGGCAAATCAAGGGGAACCAATACCTGTGAAGACTAAGGTATGTGCAGCACTTAGAATATTAGATACAGGAACCTTCTATAGACCAACATGGGGATATGCTGGGGGTGTCACAGGCATCAGCATACAGGATCTTACATCAGCTCCTGAATGCTATGGTGCAACATGCCAGTAAATACATACATTTTCTCCATACATGTGAGCATAGTGCCAGACTATGCAGGAGTTCTGCCCTGTAGCATACTACACTGAGGTTTTGGGTGCCATAAACTGCATGCACATTGAAGTCAGAGCACCACCCATGGAACAGGGAAGGGTGTACATAAATGGAAAGGGCTTCCACTCCATTAAATGCCAGGTCCTGTGTAATGCTAAGGAAATCATCCTGAATGTGTCTGCTAGCAACCCAGACAGTTACCACAATTCCTATATTTGGCACAACTGTCAACTCTATCAGTGGTTTTCCAACAGGGATATCCCACAAGGTCATTTACTGGGGGATGTAGATTATGCACTTGAGCCATGGCTGATGACACCCATCAGAAATGCACATAAAACTGAAGAACACTATAATGAGACACACACTCAAAAGAGAAAATATCATATATCATCTGTTTAGGCATGCCAAAGTCACAGATCTGGTGCCTAGATACTTCAGGGGGAGCCCTGCTGTACAATCCTATTACTTGTGCTCAAATTTTCACCATCTATGCCATGCTTCTCAATATTATCCTGATTAAACAGCTTCAGCAGGAACACCAAGGGGAAGAGGCACACATCCCACCATCACTGGCAAGGTCACCACAGTAACGTGCAGGTGAGGAGTCAGAGAAGGAGCCACCAGCTACTGTGGTTGTAGGTAAATCTAGCCATGCACAATATGCCCTTGGCCTGGCCAAAAGACAATGGATAGCACACATTCTCACCACCTAAAGAAGGTAAACCTTCATTCTATATGCATACATAGAGCAACATTGATGCCAGGCAATGCTCAAAACCTTTACTTACCAAAGTAACAACTGTGTATTGCCAGCATTACACAGACTCAGCCTCAAAGTCAAGCACTTGTAACTGCCGGACTATCAAGGTAAGTGCTGGACATGGAATAAGAAAATAAATGTCTATGAACACAAATAAATGTCAAATCCTTGCATACTGTTACTTGCTAATGTAACTAAGTTGAAGGCACGTGATTTATGGTAGTTGAGTTTGTAGTACCAGACTCACGCACAAACCAATGTGATAACAGGTAATAAGGCTATCCAGCTGTGAAACTCAATGCCTGCCAAAAATGCCTGTGCCAAGAGTGAGCTATAAGATGGGAAAACAGCTAAAATGGATGGTACAGTGGTGCAGTGGTTAACACTGTCACCTCTCAGCAAGAAATTTTCTGGTTTGATTCTTGGCTGGGGTGCTTTTCGTGCAGAGTCTGCATGTCTTCCCTGTGTTCATGTGGGTTTTCTCTAGGTGCTCAGGTTTCCTCACATGGTACAAACACATGCATCTGGAGTGTTTCTCCCCAGGCCTCTGTGGAAAATTGGCTTGTTCTAAGTTGGATTTCCCCAGTAAACAAATGTTAAATAAAAGTTTCATTTTCTAATGCGTATATATATATATATATATATATATATATATATATATATATATATATATATATATATATATATATATATGGTTCCACTTTATAATCTCGAAATACTAAAATACTGAATTTTAGTATCTTGAGACTATAAAGGCAAAAACCCAAAAAAACAACACCCACAACCGCAAAATTCAAAATCGCGATCATAGACAAGTACACACCACTACACAAACAAGCACACATACACCTACTTAATGACACTACAACAAACAAAAACACACACAAACACAACATAACAAACAAACACACCTACCCTACCTATAAGCAGGGGGCAAACCCCTCTGCACCCCCATATGGGGGGCTGAACCCACCCACACCCCCACAACTTATATGTACTAACTCCAAAGTTGCACTAAACACACAAACACATAAAACCCACCACTACACACACTCACAGAAACTAAAATCCCTACCCAATACTTTTACAAAAACACTACTTACCTGAATCCCCAGCTAAATCCACAAACCGTACCACACGTCACGAATGCACGAACACAACCGCAGATTTGACATTTCCGCATTTCGTGTAACTGCACTTTTGGATTTATAGTCTCAAGATACTAAAATTTGGTATTTTAGTATTTCGAGATTATAAAGTGAAACTATATATATGTTAACAAATCTAGATGTACTCGAAAAATACAATAAGATATTTTAGTTAGCAATGTCAGAAGCTTTCTGGGTAGATAAATCAAAAGGCATATCAGTCCTCTGTGTTCTACAAATAAGCATGTTCCCTCATTGTCAAGTTCCCTAGCTACACAGTTACCTTCCTATGGAGTAGATTCAGGCCTATGAGCACAGTGAATATGCAAATGAGCTGTGAATGAATTCATTAGAATTGCTGAATCCCAAACATTTGACTTTGTGCAGCATATGTAAACATAGTGTAGGCAATACCTCAGTGTTGTTAATGGACTGCAACTGTGAATGATTACTGGAAGGGAGAAGAAAGACGCAACAGCAGTTCAGACTCTTTTACCTGCAGTGGGTGTGTCACCCAGGTTACACGTACAAAAAAGTATAGAAGTAATTGTAGCAAGCTTTTAAATGGAAGTGAACAGCACACATTTCTCAGATTTTGTTCACTAATAGCCAAACTCTCCTTCCTTTAATGAAAACTGTATTTTACTGTCATATAATATTCTGATACATTTCAAGGACAATGACACAAAATGCCCTATAGACTGCATGTGTGACAGCACAGCACATTTAAGAGAAGAAAGAACACAATACAAATAGAAGACAGAGCTGCACTGGTGCAAACAATACTCATAAATCATTGTGTGATCATTCATTGAACTAAATATGTAAGCAACACATGTATGATCAAGTGAGAGAGTGCAAGTGTTATATGCCTTTATAATACTGTGGTAGAAATTGGACTTGCTTGTACTCACAATGATTTGCATTCCCTCTGCAAAGCTGTTTTGTAGCAAAGAGAGGGAGAGGCACTCTTACTGTGATTTGTAGGCTCATTAGTCTGACAGTTCAATTCCAGAGTTATGTAAAAATCTATAAGGTATGTTAAAATGTATATTGTAATATTGGTTATGTTTCTCTTTTTTTTAATATTTATAATTACACAACTAGAGGCTTAGATCAAGTACAGTGAAATGGCAAAATAAATTACAATGAATAGAAGTTGCTTATATGATAAAGACAACATAAATTAAAGCTGTGAACCAAGTCTCTGTGTATAGCACATCTGGTGAATATGATGAATCACACAGCACGTAGTATATGTAGATCAAGGTTCACATTTATCTTTTAGTGGTAAAAAGTAATGAACACTTTTTACAATATTAATACATGTTGAGCTTTCTTAATCTCATTTGCACATTGCTCACCTCCACACAAACATGGTTTAATGGCCAAGACATAAAGAAGACATTGTCAGTTTCATAAAAGATATATTGTTACATCTTTTGCCTTCCATCGCACAAACATGCTAAGAAATGTTGTGCGATGGTTGAAAGCTTCCACAACACCTGCAGGTCCAGAATACCTGCAGATAATAGGCAGACACTTGTCAATTTCAAAAAGGATACATTGCATCATGTGTGGTCTTCGTCTGGGCAAACACATATACTGTACATAGTAATGAATATGAAACTATACAACTGCTGCCTAGTTGTTTCAGTGGCAGCAGGTGTAAGTTAAGGGCTACACTACAGGTCAGCCTGGGTTCTAATCAAGCAAAGTCAAATTGTTTTATTTCCACTGTTCCACTTCACTTCATATAGAAATTCACAATAGAAAAATAATTACACATAGAAACAACTAGTGTATAATAGTTGCATTGAACATACACAGGATATCACATATATTAAATGTGCAGCTGTGCATAACAGTAAAATAATGGCTCTACAACTATACATTTATTTTCTGAACTTTCATGTCACAGACATACATAGGTAAGCACTCAGCTCTTTAGTTTGCATGTGTAACTAATGAGCAGGTCAGACAAACAAGGTCTCAGTTGCAATGAGCACTTTGCACAGTATTGACTGCTAAAAATGCACCTGCTGCCCAGTCTTCCATGTGGCGACCACTGTAGGTTAATGTTCACAATACAGGTGCACCAGGGCTCTAATCTAGTACACTCCAAATATTATTCTGTACTTGTCCAGTCAATTTCTAAAGCTAAAGAACAATGTAAAGATAATTATAAATAACAATAACTATGTGTAGCATTGGAGATCATATTAATTATATGTGTGGCTGAGGGTAAGCTGGCAATTATGTTTCTGTACTTAAAAGTGCCTTTTCTGTTGTGAGATAGACTCCATAATTCAGTGATTGTCTGATACACCTTACTGTATAAATCACGACCTCATCAGGTCAAAAACATACATGAATACCCACTCACTCTTTCATGTGTCCATATAATTAATGAGCATCTCAGACAAGCACTTCTTCTGGGGCAAGGATGAAAAAACACCTATGTGGAAGAATACGTTTAGTCTGTTTTACATAGATTTGAATGCAACATTGTATAAATTACTTTTATCAGTGTGTAGAGCCACACAAAAATGTTCTATGGCATGGCATGATTACCTCTGCACAATGTTGCTTAAACCTGCTGCACTAAGGAAACAGCCAGTAAAAAGCAGAATAATTTATTTAGACTGCTAAATGTATGAATATGCAAATCTATATGTGTACTGCTGACATAAATTAAGCAGTGTTTGTTTTTATACAATATTTCAATGTAATTAGTTCCTCTTAAATATGCAAGTTATCACATGTAATTATTTAATTACTTCATGAATGCATATGTAAAAAAATTAGACTGAGATGGATTCAAACCCTGCATCATCTGTGCTCAAAATAAGAGCTCATTGCTGTTATATCTGCTGCCACAGACACAACCAGGTAGCAGGTGTTTTTCTTCCACTCAGTACTGTCCAAACTGCTGACTGCTCCACATCTCCGCTTAGCATGTTTGTGCAGAGGAAAGTGAACTAATAGGACTCATAATTTTCTCAATGAACCAGACACCCATATTTGCTCATTGCTTAACTATGCACAAAAAGAGAAATCCATATAAATACTTTTTAATGTCCTAAAATTTATGACACAACATTTCCGATATGAACTACTTATGAACACCATGGTATCTGTTAGCTATTGCTATTATAGCCAGTATAGATTGGTACTTCTCAAGTTCATGTAGTAGTCATTAAATGTGTATCCTGCATGTGCAAACACTTTGCCATTGATTGCACAAACCAACTACTTCACAGTGAGCTATGGAAAGTGCTGATTAGCATGTATTACCTATGTTTATTGCCCAGTTAGTCTTCATCCCATTAAAATCCATGTTAAAACACTTTTGGCTGACTGAGCACATGTTCACACTCAGTCATATGTTACCTGTATTCATGCACTTGAAAATTAATATGTCACTCTAGTTCCCTCATGTCAAGTACATTACACAAATAAGTAGCACAACTGCATTGCTACATCATTTAAACCTTTATACTAACAACAGACATCCCAATTGTCTTAAACATTTATTAATGTGGAAAGCAATTCTTTACAAATAGGGACACTGTACAAACACAGTTGCAGCCATGCTGATTAGAAAATATGTGTGTGTCTGTATGGGACAATAAATGTGTAATGTACACAGACATATTGAGAAACAGCTGCACGTGTCTCAGTTCTACTACATGCATTCCTGACAGCTTTTTGCATCTATTTTGACAAGTTGCCTTTTAAATTAGACCTGTACGTTGGAAACACAACAGGGAATACAAAATCTACTCTTTGCACACCACTCTCATAACAGGATATGTTACCCACATCATATATAAAGACCACTATGAGAAGGCAAAAACATACTTCAGGGGTGTTGCAATATTTAACAACTGTGTTTGGAAGATGAGAACAAAATACTTACATGTGTGTTAAACTACCACATCATCCATATTATATGTGTGTCTGTATGTATGTGTAAGTGTGTGTGCATAGTCAGAGGACATCAATTTGTATTCTACTATCATCAACCCAGCCACATGCAGAACTAACATTATGAAAGTAGTACGTGCCTACTCAACCATTTCATACAGGCTTCCCAACATCTTCTACCAAACATAAAATGAGGATGTCATCCACTATAAATTATCCTGCAGCTCTATAAATGTCAGATATCTGCCATGATGCTTGCATTAAGTACTGAGCCTTCTACATAGTATACTTAGATAGGGGCTCTAATCTCATTACAGTCAACTGGTGTTTATGAATGTAGTCAGGAGAATGCATGTTTGCATTTTATAGTCAGCAATCCAGTCCTATGGAGTACAGATATTTTGATATTCGTACATGCCTACAAATTAATCAAAATGGATGAAGAAGTGTTGGTACAATCCCCCTTTTTATACAAAAAGCAGATACAAGCATTAAGGGTATTATAGAAAAATGTCCAAAGAATAAAACTATGGTTACCACAAAACAAGGTCAATGTAGAATTTACTATTACATCAATGAGAACAAAGTTTTCCACTTAGATAATTATTGTAGGTCAAAATTAATATTACAGAGAGGGAATTGTGAATCCACAGGAGTAGTGTATCTAGCATCCTGAACTCAGTGTCAAGCATACTACATGGAGAACACAGAAAGGAAACTTTCCAAAAGAATATATGAGCATCTATATGACTTGAAAAACAGTAATACTAATAATGCTTTATTCAAACATTCCCTATTATACATGCATTTTACCAAGCTTGTGTTCAGGATACTAGAGACAGTTGAAGCAAGTAGCAAAAGGGGTTATTGGGAGAATAGATTGGAATATAGAGAACTACTCTGGCAAATTAAACTGGATTCCACAGTGAAACCAGGCTTGAATGATCATTTTTCTTTTCAGCCAGTTCTTAAGATAAGGACAGCCAAGTTAAGAAGCAACAATAATTTATTAAGCATGATATATGATCAATGATACCTATGGATATTTTTTTAATGAATGTTTTTTATACTCATAAGACTTATTTAATAAATTTTTATGGTGGTGTTTTATATTAATTCTATATTTTACAAATATGTTTGCTTAATGTTTTCTGCAAGGAACAGTATGTTTTAATTGGGGTTTGTTTCTTTAAGACAATTACTTAATTGGCTTTAGGTCATGAAATGTGGGATACTGAAATTTTGCTCAACTGTGATTTGCTCTGATGAAGTCCCAAGATTTGGGGACAAAAGTGATCGACACAGATAATTTTAAATAAAATGTTATTTTAGAAGTGCTGCCAGTGCAACCGTATTTTGAAGTCAAGTATCGAGCTGTTTACCCTCAGACTAGGTGGACCTTGTGTGGTTAATGGCACAGGTTTGCCCATGTCTGCCTACAATCATTAAATTCTCTGTGACAGACACCAGTATAAATTCACACTAATTACATGGGCACATATGTTTTGTTTCATCCACATATTGTAATGCTGTGATATACACAAAAATATACATATTTTGATTCAATTGCAATCTTGTGGAACTCATTGTATGTGCATTTGAGTTGCTATACCCAAGGATTATTGAGGTGATCTGAGGCACCATAGTGTTACTGTCTGCATTTGCACCACAAAATGTTCTGCATGAGCCACAAACTAATTTGTAATGTGCCCTTTTATGACATCAGGGCACTCAAACACAGCTTTCCCATGAAACACATATAGGCATATGTCATAAAATTGATGTAATTACTTGATATTGGTACAGTTGTATAATAGTGTGAACAGTACCAGTGTGTGGCATGTAATGCATGACCAAGGCTATATTTTGCCGTGTTTTCACAAATAATTCATTTAAATAACTGTGGAATGTTAAGGGGAATACACAAAAAAGCACAGAGCTGTTTGTGGATGCCATACTCAACTGGAAAAAATAGACAATCTGCTAGCTGACAGTTTGTCTCACACTTCACCCCCCCCCCCATCACCACTGGCCATCAGCCAAGGTATACATGCAAACATTGCTCAGTTTATATTCTCAGGACAGCAGCTCATCTGTGTGCTCTCTAAGGCAAATAACACAGGATTAATAGGCCCTGGCAACATACCAGGTTGCCTATAGTGTGACTTAAAACCTGACCTAGCAGACACAGTTGTATGCCTACTTCAGCAGAGTCTCTAGACAGCCTGTGTTCTTGTCAAAGGGTGTAATTAACAGCCATGTTTCACTTGTCCTCCTCCCCTGTCTTCATTCCTAAAATCCATGTATGTGGCCCTTTTCAATACACACACTTCCCCAGAACAGTTATTTATAATCTAGTCTATGTACCCTTGATGATTATCACCAAAACGTTATTTCAGTATGCCAAAACAGGTGTGTACAGTACTCTACACTGACTAGAATGTGTTAAAACTTCATGCACTGTCTTATGTTAAACCCTGGTAGTCGTTGTGTCTGTCCTCGCAATCATGCAGAACTAGTTTGCCCATAGTGAAATGTGTCTGCATGTCGGCAGGTGTTCATGCTGCTTCATACACTTTCCTGGCTGGCAGCACTGTTGCTGGCCAGAGAACTCTGCTTGTATTCGTGTAAGCAAGAATGCTCAGCATGCATATGCAATTAGCTGTAATGCTCATTGCATTAACATGTAAACTCCATACAGGCTTCGTGCTAAGCCTACATGGAATTTAATGAATCCCCAGGCTTGGTTATTATTAGGCATGATCACAAGAAATCACAGCAAACACTGTCATAAAAACATGTAAGCAAAATATGCAGTCAAGAAAGTCTCCTAATAAAGGCCCATTTATACTTTATGATGATCTGAAATCATGCCATAGAGTAAGAAATGATATGTAAGTCATTATGTCCTATAAAGCTGTTCACTGTGAAGAAAGCAGCTACAGTAATACGTAAATATTTGGAGGAAGACATGCAATACAGTGAATTTTTATATGGAAATTAAGTAATGCCTGTGGGCAAGCAGTGGCATTCGCAACATTTGTATCCTGCCAGATTTCATACACATGCCAAGATGGATATTAGAAAGATGGATATCAACCTGTGATGCCTTAGAAATAGGCATACTTTGTGTCATGATGAACACACTTGAAGTGCTTACATTTCCCTATTGTAATGAGCATGGATTCCCGACCTTGGAGGGTGATGTTTTACAACTGTTGCCCTCTGACTGTGCTATAAATACTTTCTTTGCTAAGCCACTCCTGTTTGACATTGTTATCTGACAAATATATGTTACAAGATTCAAACCCCTGCTCATGATACGGTATACTCTACACAGCTGCATACTGAGTGTGTCTACCACAGAACATGGCAATGCATCTTGTCACAAATAAATAAAATTAATGTGTGAGGCAATAAGGGATAGTTGAGGCTAATTTGTTCAGTATGATTTTTTCAGAATGATTCAAAGGCGGTAACAATGTTATTTCTCTCACACTTGTGAGCACTGCAATGTCAATGTTTCTCGGCCACTGAAGTTGTTCCTCTTGTTTTGTGTTGCAACATTCTTCCAGATTTGAACCACTCTCTATCTGTGTAAATATGCTGTACAAACCATTACTGAATGCATAATGTGCCACAAGAGCACTCACACCACAACATTCGCAGAACAACTGTTTCACTTGCCGGAAATTAGAAAATGACTTTATATTTCCTTCTCCAAAATAAAAACTGAGAATGATAACTTCATGCAATGACATGTGTGCAATATCAGCACATTCATATAATGCTGCCCTTTACTGGAATTAAACAGCAAGCTAAGTCTACCAACTAACAGCAAGTATGAATCTTATATGCCACACTGAAAGTCTTAAAAAACAGTGAGGTTCCACCTATGCAAGGTAATTATCTCACATGATAGTGCTGAAAACAATATCTATGACATAAAAGAATGGATAAGGTTTCTCCCACTGTCATTGTACACATTATAACACATGTGCATGTCATTCATGCAAAATAACATCAGGACATACAATACTTAGATTCAGTCAATGTAGGATTTGAACTCCTATGTGACAACAGAAGCTATATTATATTGTGAAGAAAGAAAGCACCACTATGTTAAGTGTTGCTACAAATGTGAAATATTTGGATCTTAGAAGATATGACATCATGTTATTACTGCAAGGGAAATGTGTCCCTGCAATTTCTTTAAAAGGCTGTTGCTGTATATTTATTTTTCATACAGCATTGCCTGCTGCTAGATATACCCAAACACATGCCATGTATAATGCAATCATCACTATGACAGGAAAATGGCAAGCATACACAATGTGTGGTCAATCATAGATTCAAATACATGCCTTACTAAGGCAACAGCAAACAGAACATTGTCTCATGTCCTCACGCCACAGGAAAAGACTTTGTAGTTCTCATGGGAAATCCAAATTTCATCCCATGGTATTATCATTATCCAGTAAAGCATTTCTGTGTGAGAAATAAGCATAGATTGTTGTAACTGAAATCTACAGCCATACATGTACATAGCAGATTTGTGGCTGACAACATTGTTACCTACCTGCACAGTTACAGTAGCACTGATACAAGAGAGTCTAAGGAGTTTGTGTCTTTCGGCTTTTTCCAGTTAAGGGTCGCCACAGTGGAACTCTGGTCTGCTAATGATTGGTAGTTGATTTTTACGTGCCTAGTTACCAGCCCTGATGCACAACCTTCAACGAAGGTACGCCTATTCATGCATGTCTCCACACAGAAGATGCTCTAGCTGAGAATCGAACTGGACAGCATCTTACTGTGAGGTGACAATGCTACCGCAGCACCACCATCGCAGGTAAGAGAGTCTAAGGATTAATGGCTGGATTTTAACAGACTAAGATCACAAGGTACAGAACACTTCATGAAAAGCATGCAACCCTTGAAGTGTTGTTTACAATTGTGACCGTGCACATTTGAATAGATGGCATCTAATTTTTTTCATAGGATGATATTCTTCTAAAATGGTATGAAGTTCACAGTAACACTACAAAGCTGCACATGCTACATGCATTAGAAGCCTTCTCTACACAGCCCGACAAACACACATGCACTATAGTCAGTCTTTACAGGATTCAAACCTCCTCCTTCTGCACTTATACTGTCTAAAAAGCATAGTATCAACTGCCAGTGCCACAGGACAGCTTACACTACAACTGTGATGTATTTAAGCATTATGATTCCAAAAATGTTTATTGCCTGGGGAATACAACAAATGTAAAGTTCAGCCTTCTGCCAATGAAAATACATCTCCAAAGTGGAAGTTTACATAAGAGTTGTTGTTACAGACACAATTGTTTATGACAGTATATATACTCACTTTAATTATCCATTGTTGGATTTGAAACCCCTTCCTATCTAATTACACAATCTACATAACACATAATTACCTACATGTGCCATAGGAGAAGAAAGACTTACAAGTATAAGGAGTGCACTCTTGACATGATGATCTCATCTGTGTGATACAGAGAAGATGCTGGTGGTAAAAGTGTGATAAGGGAATGGGTCTTCCTCTCCCATGTTAAAATCTTCCCTTGAGTGGAAGTTGATACACCATTTTGGTTCAGGAATCTATAATTACCTGACAGTGAAGATGCATAAAACTTCACAAGTGCAAGATTGGAATCTCCTATCTATCTAATTATATAGTCCAGAAATCAGAGTATTCACCACAAGTACCACTTGACAAGTCTGATTCTCAAAGTGAAAAAGTGCACTTTTGACAGGATGACATCATATGTGTCATGCATAGAAGATGTCTGTGGTAAAAGTGGGATATAGTGCAGAGGGAGCTATGCCCAAAGTTAAATTCTTCTCCTGAGAAGAAGTGGACACAGGACAGTGGCTGTTAATGTTTTACTTACCTATCACTAGAGCCACAAGTTCACCATTGTGAGATTTGAATCTCCTACCTATATAACTACAAACCTAAAAAACACAGTATTAGCTGCTAGTGCCATAGAAGATTTATGAAAGGTTGACCTCATCAGAGTTTTGTAAAGTAGATGTTTGTGGTAAAGGTGAGATACAGGGATGGGAAATACTCTCACAGGTTAAATTTTTCACATGACTGCTAATTTATACAACACATTTGGGCAGGAAACTATATAAAGCTGACATTGCAGCCACAAACACAAGCTCATCACTGCAAGATCTGAACGTTCTACATATCTAGCCACAGAATCTAGAGGACAAAGTATTATCTGCATGCACCACAAGGGAAGTCAGACTCTTAAGAACAAGCATGCATGTTTGGCAGGATGTCCTCATCATTGTATTACAAAGAGGATGTTTGCATTAAATGTGAGATAAAGTGCACAGAGAGCTGCACATCAAATTAAATACTTTTCCTAAATAAAATTGGATACAGCACATTTATTGCTGAGGTGCTATTTATTTGTCACTAGAACCGCACACACACACACACACACACACACACACACACACACACACACACACACACACACACACACACACACACACACACACACACACACACACACACACACACACACACACATGTTCACCACTGGTAGACATGAACCTTCTACATATCTAGTTACAAAACCTATATAACACAGTGTTACCTGCAAGTGCCACGGGAAAAGTTTGACTAACAAAAGGAAAGAAAGTGCACTTTTGAGAGAATGAACTTATTATTGTGTTGCAGAGAGGATATTTGTGTGAAAAGTGGGATAAAGTGCAGAGGGAGCTTTGTCCAAAGTTAAAGTCTTCTGTTTGGTGAACATGAACATAATCCACTTGTCACTGAGGTGTTACTTCCCTATCACTACAACCATATGTACACAAGTGCACCAGTGTGAAAATTGAACCTCCAACCTATCTAGTTACAGAATCTAGAGAACACACACAGTATGAATCACAAGTAGCACAAGCGATATCTGACTTTAACATTAAAATGCACATTTGTAATTAATAAAACTTTACTGGTTCAACCATTTCCCATTGTGCAACACAGGGTTTGGGACAAATATACATGTAAGGAAATGCCAATGTAACAGTACAGTGCTTGTTTCATGTAAGACATATTGTACTTCTCTCCTAAGAGTTATATACTGTCATTCATATACATTGCGTTACTGTAAAGGGCATGTATCTGTTTCATAGTATGAGGTGTCAATGACAATATCAATTGTAAAACACTGGATTTTCATACTAGCATCCATGACAGTTCATCCTGAGATGATTGCATGCATATAGTAACCATTAATTGTGTCACATCTCTTGCCACAAGCTTGCACAATGTGCATTGACAATACTAACAGACACTTCCTAAATATGACAGTGCACTTCTGAATAACAGTGATGGATTATATGTGGAAAGGTTTAAAACCATTGTAACACAGTTGTAACTACAACTGTTGGAAGTGCAGACTTATATAAACAGGCAGACTTAACTGAGTTAACATCAATCTGAAATCCAGATACCTTAGTTTTAAAATTTAATAAAGGCATACAAAATTTGTATAGTCTACTCAAATAATTATTTGTTGTAAATATTTTTAACTCTCTCCCTGAAGCACAGCAATGACAAGTTAATTTGGACTGCTGATGGAAAATATTAGCACATGCATAATCATAGTTTAGGCTGTTGAGCTTAGAATGGTAATTAGCAGTAATATATGATGCTGTATGCAGACCATTGCACAAAATATAAACTATGACTTTCACATATTTCTGGATTTGAACCCTTGACACTATGCCAAAACCATTTCACAGACATACGAGTTATGTCAGCACACAATACAGGAAATTTTACTTCACACCCTTACTGGTTTGATGGGTGTCACAAAACCACAAGACAAAGGAGACTGTAGCCATCAGCCTTTGTTGTAGTAATGACAAATGTAATATTACAGATTACTAATCTATGAACCTATGGACCTACATAAGGTGTATATTACAGCCATTAGCATATTAAATGATACAATGCAGAATGCTTCTTAATATCTGACATTTAAACATCCTACATGGTGTACATTCTACTTTTCAGCCTATTCAAGAGAAGATTAGCCTGACTGTACATAGTACAACAAGGCCATAAACAGTGGTGTGAAGGGCAGAATGTAATGTGGCCAGAGGCAAAAACTCACAATGTTTTGCCATAAGAAGTGTACTGCCATTTGTCCTCAGATGAAGGTGGTGTTCAGCATCAGACATTGTGCATATGCAGAGGAGGAAGACTAATGACACAGAAGGGAGAAAATACATAGATGGGGTGAGAAGGAGGCAGGGACCAGGTAGATTCTGACAGAAGCAGAATAAAGGTGGGGCAGAGCAATATATAGGCAACAGCTGCACATAAAATAGCATACTAAAACCAGACAGTAACACTTTGTTGTTGCCTGGATTAAAATGTTTGAAAGTATGCAAAAAATCAGTCTATATATCTGAGTATTATTGCATCATACCAAAAAGGAACTCCTACTTTGTTCACTTTAAATCATAGAATTGAAGGGGCAATAAAAACTTACTGAAGCAGAAGTGGTGATCAGACAGACAGAGAAATGGAGAGAGAAACAGCAACAGTATTGTTAATGGTACACGTAGGACATCTTTCTGGTGCATTACTTATTTCCTCATTATTAATCTGTCATGATATGTTCATTAAAATATTTGCTACAGGGAGAAATCAGAGCTAGGAGAGAAGAAACAAGATTAAGACATAAGCACGATAAGGGAGGCTTAATAAGTTTCCCTGCTGAGGCTGGAATGTTTCTGCAAATGTTTTCTTGCTGCACCATTCAAATGGTATGTTAATGAAATATTGTACCAGGATATAAATACAGATGTTTGCAGTTAAACATATGATAAGAATATAAAATCTCATGAAATAACACATTGGCATACAGCTGTTATCAAACACATGACACTATACAAATACATCAGCCTAAAGAGAGGGGAAACTATCTCAACACACCGCATAGGAACTTCTATTCATTACACCCAGCAGCCTAACAAGTGTTACAGTAACTGTTTCAAAGTACTGCCTTTACTCTGCTTTACTCTCTAGTCCCAGAGTGCAGTGGGTTTAAGCACATTTGTACAAAAGTAACTGGGCTACTCTAGATGAAATTAAAATCTTCAGCTTTTGCAACAGGAACCTAAACAACATTCACTGTCATTCAGCATTGGTGCACTATGACAACCTCCACACAAATGTCGAGGACAAAAACTGAAGGCTTTTCGATGGGCCTGTTCTGACCATGTGTGTTGTGTGTGATTCTATTTTTGAACAAATTAAACATGTGAAAAAGGGGTTGATAGGACAGTGGTGAAAATGTGGGTGGCAAGCAGAGGTTAGGACACAGGCGAAAAATACAGGAATGTGCAGGATGGTGGTAGGTGAGCACCATACCCATCCACTTCTTCAGTACATAAATGTAGTACAATATTGTGCATACAATTTCTTGACTTTGGACAGTCACTATACCAGGGATGGGTAACAAGAACAGAATAATGTTGTATAGCCAATTGAACCAAATCAGATGCATCAAGAAGTGTGAAGTGGTAAGCTATGTATGGGGTGTAATTTTTTTTGGGGGGTGCGTTTTCTTTTTTTTTTCTTTTGAGATAAAAATATTGGGGAAGGTGAATAAGAGTTAGAAGGTGATATAGGTAGGTTAGGTTTGGTAGCTGGCATAGATGTGAAGGACATACAAGATAGACAGGGATGATGCTATACACAAAGGGTTGGGTGACAGCATGATTGGACATATGTAGGGGACCTTGGAGGTTCATCCATGTCCAGTTGGAGAACAGTGACACTCTTCTCACCCTCAGAACTGTTATCACTGTCTCCTGCTTCAGTTGCTTGAGATTAGTGCTGGACATGGCATTGTTCTGTCAATATGACCCAGGATCTTTTCAACCCTGTCAAATCAGGCACTGAGGCCCCTCTTCATAATGCCCTCTGCCAGCCCTGTCATCTCTTGATGGGTGACAAAATCACCCCCTCCTCTATTACTGCTCATACAGGGTACCACTGCACCAGCAGTGGGACAGAGCTACTTGATGCAGGTGGAGGAGTTGGGATTGTAGTGGCAACACTAATAAGTTGTGACCCAGATATGCTTGGTGTCTGTAATGCCTGTGGTGGTGCCACCGCAGCCACCTCATGAGGTATGACAGGCTAAACCACAGTGGTCAGTGTAGATCTCTGTGCTGATGGTTGTTTTGTTTTCTGCAGCAATGTATTTAAAAGTATATAGATAGATCAACAAATAGATAGAAAGATAGATAAAAGAGAGAGAAAGGGTGGAGTGAAAAAAGAGATAATTAGATTAACGGAATGTCACATTATTTTATTACTTCAGTACATAAACCAATATAAGAAATATATAAGTACACCTTGACCACATTTCGATGGGAAGACATTAATGTGTCATAAAATCAATCAATCACAATGATATGATATGACTAATAGAATCATGTATT
Source organism: Protopterus annectens (assembly GCF_019279795.1). Lineage (NCBI taxonomy): Eukaryota > Metazoa > Chordata > Ceratodontiformes > Protopteridae > Protopterus > Protopterus annectens. The sequence goes on from NC_056725.1 coordinate 1,654,015,516, forward strand.
TCACTATGCCACACCAGATATCTGTTTTCAAAGGTAATGCTTGCATTTAATAAAATGTAATTGTTAATGTAATTCTGTATTGCAGTTAATATCATCTAAATAATATCCAGGAAAATATAATGTGTGTTTTTGTGCACTGAACCCACACACAATCAAACTGGAGTATTCATTGCCTAATACAATCACCAAAAGCAATTGGAGCAGTCATGTTTGCTTGATATCAGAGTTAAGGTATGCTTACTCAAGATCATATATTGTGATGGACTGAAAATACTTCTCTGCCTTGCATTCAGACTTGATGCATATTTGCCCCATACCTCTCTAAGGTGAGTTAGTCTCTCCTGATGCACTTCACAGTTTTTTTACTATCTCTGCTGCAGCTGTACAGTAGAAGAAAGAAAAAACAGATATAAGAAAGCATAATGAATAACTACATTTGCTGGCTAATGTTATATTTTAAGCAGATGATGGCTCTGTAAATTTACAAAATTGAGGGGTGTTTGTAGTCTTAAATTCATCTTCCCATCAACTTAGGTGTCCTGTTTGCACCTCTTCATGTCACTGTAGTGGTAGTAGCATTGCTCCCCATTGCATGGGATGCAAGCTTCACTGGAGACAGTCTTGGTCAAGCTATTCCAAGCCTCAGCCTTATACTGAGACCTGATCTAATCCCCCTGCACCCACCTCCATCTGTAGCACATCGTGTGGAGTGCCACTAAAATCCTGGACTCCTCAACACCCCACATTTGTGCATCCCTACCACTGCCAACCTTTTCTGCAGCAGTCAAGCTAGTTATATGGGTCTAAATTGGTGCCCAATTCTGATTTTGCATGTAATAGCTTGTACGCAAAAATACACATCCTTGAGATATGCAATTGTGCAACTGAAAGCACAGCAATGGCTTGCCAGACACATTGGAACTGACATGTACATCGAAAAGTACAGAAGATGGGAAATATGGCAGTGAGATATGGCCATATGTGATGCTTACACTATTGACACATGTTCCAATGTTAAACACTGAAATGTTTCATGGTATTTATTATGATCATGGCTGTTTGTAGGAAAAAATGTTATGACTTGTGACATTTTGGGCTGCTGGGACTTACACACTAAGATTGAGCAGTGCTACCTGGGAATCAAACCCATGAGGAAGAAAAAGGATAAAATGCTAAACTTTGCTTATTATTTGTCCTTGCCATAGGAAAGTGTATTTTTTAGATAGTAATTAGACGTATACTTGTGAAACAATGACTGGAGATATGCTTCAGAGATGCCTGTATGATTGTGACGTTACTTATTCATGAGACTGAATTTATATGTAAAAGGCAGTATTTGAGTTTGTAAAAGCATTTCAGATCCTTGCAGTTGTACAACTTGAGTAACACATGAAGGATAAGAATATATACATACTTCATAAGATATACTGTCATAAACACATACTTTTGATATGTGATAACTCATAAGAATTAACACAGAAATATTGTGCAAATCATACATATTCATGTGCATTCTACATTAAATATCATCACTGTCATGGTTAATAATTTACACACATTATATTGGGCTTCTATGGATGGCAGTAATGATATATTTGTTGCAATAAACACTGTTATGATGCTCATGTGCATTTACTCTGACATTCAAAATCAACATGTTTTGACAAATGGCATTCTGATCCACTTTGCAAAACTGTTAGTGGGATTCATACCCTGCATCATCTGCCGTATGTGTCTATACTCACTTCAATACACCTTGTACCACAGATATAGTTACCTGAGAAGAGCATTTTCTTCACTCTGCAATATCCAGAGTTGTGATGGAATCACACTGACACAAGGATTGTTTGTGATGCAGAAGACAGCCCAAATTACATTTTTCACTTTTTCCTGTAGGACAGGAACCATGTTTGCACACTGCTGAGTGGAGTGCAAATGCAAAATGAATTAAAAAAATAAAAGTAAATAAAAAACAAACTAAAAATACCTTGTATATCAAAGACACATGCAATGGATATATGTAGCAAGGAACAAAGCTGTTATAGCATCAGTATGACACAGTCATCCTCTTCAGTTCTGCTTGTACCATCACAAGTAGCATTTCAGTTTCACATAATCAGGATTTCATGTAATGGCAATTGCTCATAAAGGGGACACACAAAGACAGGAAGTCATTCTTGCCACAGTACATACAATTATCATGACATCAAAATTTACAGTAAATTGTGTGTCATGATGAAAAATTGTGAGACGCTGATAATTTGATAAAAATATATGATACATATGTCCATGTTTCTCTTGTTACTGCAGCTGTGTTAGCACACTTTACAAAATGGCATATATCACAACATACATAACGCATATCATTATTAATAATGAGAAAAAGTGAGTTTACAAAACAATACCTTTGAACCATACATTTGCATGCACTATAGGTATGATTTGTATCAAGTATCACAGACTTTGGCCTGTTCATTTCATATACAACATTGGGTATCAATAATTATTCTGATTACAGTCATAAAACAATTCTATAAACTGAATATCAAGCCTGCATCACCTGCATTATTTCTCAAAGCTCACTCCATCTACACCTTGTGTCACAGAAAAATGTACCTGGTGGTACCAGAGTATTAGCAGCATGTGCAACAGACACCTACATACACTTTAAGAAAAAAAAATGAGGTTACATATACTCAAGGTGTGACATTGTATCAATTAATATTACAATCGCAATATAACAAGGTTTTGAACTGTGTCCTGTAACTTGAAGTTAGATGTGTGGATGTCTGTGATAGTGGCATTTGGGTAGCTAATCTTTCTTCATACGATACAAAATAAAAAAAAACTATAGCATTGCAGCTCTTTTCTTTATTTTCTGAATATCATCCCCCATATCTATGCTTCTCTAACAAAACTGTTATATGACTTGACTTGCAGGTGATACATGTGTTTAAAGAGAGCAATGCACTTCCTTAGAATTGCAGACAAAATGTATTGACAAGAAGAAACTGTGGACATAAATAATTCACATGAATGTTAGGAATGTTGATTAACTAAGTCAGTCAATGTACTCTACTCACAAGCTTCCTTGTTAAGTCCCTTCTCCGTGACATACCCCGAGTAAGTGTACATGAAAAACTGACATTAAAACCCTGATTGATACTGCAGTCAGACTAATCTTTCATACATGCAAGTCATTAGCAGGTAACTCTTCTCAGTGCTCATCTTTGCACTGCTGGTGCATGTGGACAAAACTGTGTAAGTCCTTATTCCATGTTTACCTGCCCTGCACTTATCGCAGATTTTGGAATTCATGAATGCTAATATGTTTACACCACTTTTGCATTCTCACAGTGCTGAGATGGGTGACTCTGCACTACATAAAGGTAATCATGTAGGTAAGGAACTTGTATTGTTATAGGGGAGGCTGTTTGGTTCTAGAAAGCCTGATACTGATATTTGCTTTGAAAATGTATTGCTATTTTCACAACTCTCTTGCTGCAAAGGTAAGTTGTTGTTTTGTACACTCTGATACATTTTAACCTTACTGTTTGATTATAATTCAAAATACAACTATGGTTTACTGTCTGCATTATGCTTAGTAACTGTTGGCATAGCAATGTATAGTAGTCATTTCTTGACCCGTAAGACTTTTTTTTAAATAATGCTGACTTTTAATTGGAATTTTAATCAGGGAAGATAACAGCTTAGTGCATACAAATGGTATATCACTTATTAGCAAGGCCATGGATTTTAGCATTATTAGGACATGCAATGTTGTTAAGACTGTGATGTATACCTGGCTGCCCTCCATGGAAGTATGTATCACACAAAAGTGTTATCCATTTTTCATTGACAGTTGTACATTATTTTTGTTAATGTGGCAAGTACAAGTTACAGAAGTGTATATCCTCTTATCAGTTTCTTGCTTTGTTTGGCTGTTGTTGAGGTGGGATCTGCATTACGTCATGTACTCATAGGAAGTCTTAATTTATCATGTATTTTGTGCATGATGGGTGGACACATTCAATGATTTTTTTGAGTTTACAATCAATTTTTTTTTTTAGTTATGTATTTTTCCTTGTTATGTTTCCTCTCATACAGGGTTATGGCATCCAAGACATCTCCAGCCCATAACCACCATACACTGATATGATCAATCAGGCATTACATCACCATGGGACAATCTTCTTAGACAGAGGCAGGGGTGACAAGTCCGTCTGTCATCATATCTAGGAGCAAGTGGTCAATGACATGAATGTGTCTGGAAGCCAAGGATATACATATTCCAAAATAAGACAATGGGTCAATGATATGAACACAGCAGCCAGACGTTGGCCAGCTGTAATTGGCCTTGAAAATATGGCTACAGGAAGGTAGTTCTGCTACTGAGCCACTACTAACTGAAACAGTGAGCTCCTGTCCACTGTCAGAGATCCAGACAGCTCAGCACAGGGTTCACACAGAATAATCCAAGCATGTTTGCTGTAGAACTTTCAGGTATGATACACAATTAAATAATTCTCATAAACTATATTTATATATATATATATATATATATATATATATATATATATATAAAACTGTAACTATATATATATATATATATATATATATATATATATATATATAAACTGTAACTATATATATATATATATATATTTATTATCAAGACTTCTTCAGAAAGACATGTGTCTTCTGAAGAAGTCTTGATAATAAATATATATATAAATATCTTCTCTTCATTCAATTTTTATTTTAGTTGTATATATATATATATATATATATATATATATATATATATATATATATATATATATATATATATATTATATATCTATATAAAAATATATATATATATATATATATTTATATATAGATATATATATATCATCCATGTGTGTGTGTGTGTGTGTGCGTGTATATGTCAGATATATATATATATATATATATATATATATATATATATATATACATATATATATATATATATATTAGAGAGAGCGAGAGACACAGGTGGGATAGAAGAGGCATTGAAATAGAAAAAGGGGGAATAGCGGTGTCACCTGACAAGTGCTAGCACAGTGTTTGATTGTGTTCCTGCAGACACACAGACATTCAACAAATACATACCCCTACCATTACACACAGAGACACACACACACACACACACACACACACACACACACACACACACACACACACACACTACTTAACTAAGCAGTACTGTTGACTGCTATACACATCTTACTACTAGCCCTGTAAATTTGATTCTTAAGGAATACATTTGGCTTTATTTGTGCATTCTCACTTCTTTGGCATCAGGATTGCCCTTATGTCTGCCCCTACCCTGTGCAAGTGTTGATAACCTTGTTGGGTTGCATATACTTCTGATACATAGAGAGTAATGGATGCTTACTCAGAACCTTCCTTTAATGTAAATGTATTGCAGAATAAATGTTTTTATACATATATCATAATCATTTGTGAATGTTAGCTTCTGTAATTACTGACCTTCACTTAATTCCTCTTACTGTTTTTACTAGTGCAGTCAAAGTAAATGTTTACGTATTGCTTATGATTATACATGTACAAATGATGCTAGCATTGACCTGCTCACTAATTTATAAACAGTGGCCAACTGAAATGTTTGATGTACAGTGCTAGAAAAAATCCATAACTGTATATTGCAAACATCAGTCATGACATTACTCTACATATACAACAATAAATGTCCAGAGCCCAATATAGTAAACTATGTATTGTAGCTTCTAGCACAACAGCAACACTGTCTTCAAAGGAGTTAAAATGACATAATTCTCCATATTTTTAGTTGTTTCTAATGACATTGCTGTACACTTGAGACATGCATCACCTTTGAGGCATATCTATGTTTGCATATTACAGTAATCAGTGATATAACTCTGTTGCTTTAGATGTTCTAGACTTACCTTGTCAATACAGTCCTTTGGGGAGGTTGTCTCTGTCTGATGGTAACAGGATATATCCATTACATTGTCAGGAAATGTTGTGCAGTTTGTCAGGCATCTGTTTTAATATTTGTATGTTTTGATGCTCTTATTCCTTCATGTAGGTAGTGAGAGTGTGTGTGTGTGTGTGTGTGTGTGTGTGTGTGTGTGTGTGTGTGTGTGTGTGTGTGTGTGTGTGTGTGCGCTATCTTTTTTCTTTTTGCCAGAGCCATGGCATATTGTGCACACCTATGTCTGCAAAAAGCATCTGTGGCTGATGATTCTCCCACAGACTTCTCATCTGTATCTGCTAGCACTACTAGCTGTGTCTGTGGCACTGGAAACTTTGGGCTTGCCCCTAGTTGTCCTTGTTGAAGCTATTTCCTGCAAATGGCATTATGCAATATGGGACAGCCTGTGAGTATTTCAGGAGATGCTGCTGGGTCGTACTGCAGGGCACCTCCTGAGGTATCTTAGACATTGGAACTTTGAGATGAGCAAGCTGAACACATCTTCTATGATATTCCTAGTTTGAGCATGACCATCATTTTTTATATCCTTGCTTAATGGGGTTTTGTGGGTTTCTCATGGGTTTTGTCTCTTGCCATGTCAGGATAAAACAAGCGAACATCATGGGTTCTTGTTCAAGCAACTTTATTGTATGCAAACACATCATAAATGAGGCTAAGTAACTTTAACTTATAAACAGATTAGCTATCATACACATGGATGTTAACATTCTGGCTGCACCTTCAAAATGGCAATGAAGCTAACACATGCATGGTATTTATATGCACACCCAGATCTTGGAAATGCTTCTTAAGGGTACAGCACATCTGCTATTCTACATCCTCCCTCTTTGAGAAAATGCGTTAGACATTGTCACTGAAATTAATTAATATGCAATTTATATAGAAATTATTTTCATCATGCAATTAAACAAAGCTAGATACATATATACAACTATGTCCAAGTTGCTGTGTATTTCACACTAGGCATTGAAATGCAACCATATCGCATGACATAAAATTTGGGATCTGGTTTAGCAACTGGCATAGTCTCTGCTGACTGTTCAGTCTTAGGAATACTGGAATCATCTGCCCGAACAGTATCAGGAGTCAAAACACATTCTGGAACAGGAATATCATCTGTATTGCTCTGAAAGCTAGAGCCTCTATCACAGGTACGATGCTGCAATATTAGTTCTACTACAGGAAGAAGATATCTGTGATTTCGCCTATACTCCACACCCTCAAGTTTAACAAAATAATATCTTGGCTCTGCACAAATACCCATTACTTGATCAATCCAGTTGAAACCCTTTGCTGTTTGTATCCTCAATGTCTCTCCTTTTTTCAATGGACAAAGAAATCTGCTCGACTTGTCATAGCTGGACTTTTGGAAAGAATGGTTTCTAGATAACTGGGCTTTAATTGCTTGGTTGTTCTTAGCTTTAGGCCTCACTAAACTAGAACCTATAGGCAATGTTGTTCTACTTTGCCTAGATAGAAGTCTGTGAACAGGTGAGCCAAATATATCATCACGGGGTATGTTAAGTTAAAAATACATCGGTATTATCACGCTTTGACTTCTCAGTTAATTGCTTTCCAGTCTGTACTGCACGTTCAGCAAGTCCATTCGACTGTTGATACTCTGTACTACTAGTAACATGTATGAAGTTCCATTCTCTGACAAATTTCTGCAATAATTGACTGGTAAATTGCGTACCATAGTCAGAGATTAATTTCTGTGGACTGCCATGGACTGAAAAATGGCACTTCAACTTAGTAATGACTGTAGTAGAAGTTAGATTAAGTGGTAAATCAATCTCAAATCAATTTGAATAAGAGTCTACCAGTACAAAGTAATATTGAATGTAACACTCGAATATGTCAGTAGCTACAACTGAAGCATCGAAAAGGATGTATGGTGGTAAACCAAAAGTCAGAAGTAAAAATGCACCAAAGAGAACTACAAGAAGAAACTCCCATCTTAAGGAATGCCAAGAAAGATGAAATGTATTGCAAAACTTTTGGGGAAAAGCACTTCCTCAGTGCTAATACATCATAAACAAATATCCACTTTATATAAGAAAAATTAAAAACAATCACATGGTCACAGCCAACCAATCATACAATTATATACTTATGCAATTATCATGAAAGGTCCTTTTAAAGAGATTTCTTAAGCCATTCACATAAAATATTAACATAAAACATTCAGATAAGACTAAATACTTTTTTTAAAAAAAACTATTATCAACATAATTGCATCTGTTTCTTGATAAGGACAGGCTTTATGTTGACTGAGTTATTTAATCCTGATTTGTGTCAGGCCTTAGTCGTATAATCCAACTGAATTCCTTATTCTCTAAAAAGTTATTTATATCTCAATCCCTAATTTGCTTTTATATCACTTCAATTACCCTAAACCTAAATTCATAACTCAAATCAGTGTCCATAATGTGTTTACTCAAAGTATTTGTCCAGACACTTTTACATATGTCTGATTTCTGTTCATTCATACATTCTTTTAATTCAAACATAAGAACAAGTACATTTTACACAGGTTGCAAGGTATACCACATGCATGTACTGCATGTGGCATAACAATGTAAAGTGTAGTTTTTTTCTAGATACAGGGTGTATAAACACATTGTTATTATTAGAGAAAATATTTTTACAGCAACGACAGTTTAAACAAAGGGAAAGTGCCAAGTATTTGGTGACATAATCATTATTAGTCAGCTTAAAATCTTTATAACAAAGTCTTCTTTTCAATTTTTTGCAATTTTTACATGTAAATCATCTAGGTCTGTTCCATAGCAGCTGTTGTAGTTCTAGCATGGCCATTAAAATATTCCAGTTTTTATTTATTATCCTCCTAACATCATTGGTCTTTATAAGTTGATATATATATGATTTTATCACATTGTTTACACATAATTTTGTTCTGGACCTGATTTTCTTGAAATAATGGTCTAGTTAAACTGTTCCTATTTTTAAGGACTTCATTAGAAATCTTTTCTACAGTTACCACATTATAACCCCTCTCCTGAAACTCCTGGCCATTTCTCACATCTGTTCTCTACATTGGTGTTTAGCTGACTAACTGTATTGAACTGACCTCTCACTATCCCATTAAATATATGGGGTGCATGCATACTTCCTCTATGTACATACCAATTTGTATGCACCTCCTTTTTACAGACAATAGTTTATATTGCAGTTGCAATCTTCTCTATTCTTACATCCAAATATGTTATAACATTAGTAGAGCAAGTCATTTTAAATCTCAAAAAATTTGTTGTACTTTCTAGATATCTTTCATATTCATTGAGACTGTCCTCACATCCTTTCCAGATCAAGAAACAATCATCCATGAAACATTTATACAATAAAACATTCTATTCAACTCATTTCTGTTAATATAAATAAATTAATTTTCCCACTCATTTAAAACCAAATTTGCATAGGTATTAGCCATGGGAGTCCCCATCGCTACACCTGCAAGTTGTAAATATGGCTGGTTCTTAAACAAAAAAAAATGTTGTTAACACAATCACTAAAAGTTGGCACACATTCTCTATTTGTCTAGCTTGCATACCCACATCAATGCATAGAAAACTATGAATGGCATCAATGCCATATTTATTAGGTATTATGGTAAAAAGTGAATTTATATCTAACGTAGCAAGTACAAAATTCTTTTCAGGGTTCTTACTGTTACATTCATGTAATTTCATTAAAAAAAATCTGCATCTTTTATGTAACTCAGACAACATGGGAGATATTTACTCAATCAAGTTTGCAAATAAATAGAAATTGGTTCTGTAACCCACCCCCTACCTGAGACGATAGGTCACATAGGGGGTGGTTTAGAGATTTATGTATTTTATGTATACCATATAGCTTTGGTATCTTTGGATAGGGACCATGAAATAATTAAGTAGATCAATAATGATATCATTATTTAATTGCATATCGTAAGCTAGCATATTCACATCTGTAATACACTTTTTGATGTCCACAAAATTAATCTTTCTAAAGGTATTCACATCCGATAAAAAAATCATACATAGAGGACTTAAAGTCTGCTCTAGTCACAATCACTATTGCACCCCCTTGTTAGCTCCTTTTATGATTATTTTACTGTTATATTCCAGTTGTTTAAGAGCTTCATTTTCATCATACGTTAAATTGTAGAACTTTTCTCTAGATTTTCTCTTATAAAGCTCCCTCAACTCGCTTTCACAAATATCATGACAAGCTGATATTATAGGACAGCTATTAGGTATAAATGTGCTGGATTGTTTTACATGTTCCTCTATTGCTCCCTTGACTATGCTTAATAATAAGCCTAAGATTTAAATTTCTCGTAAATAGTTTCAAATCTCTTAATGCATTAACAATGTCTTCAGAGGAACTTGATATGAATTTAAGGCCTTTGCTTAATAGCCTAATATGTGCCAGATCTACAACTGACCAAGGTAGATCAGGAATTTGACTTAGCTGAAGTGCCCCTCTTTGTAAATAAGCTTCAGTACTATTACATACCGAACAGGAAGAAAGTACTCTATCAATATCTTTCACTAGAGAAGTCTATAATACTAGTAATCTTGCTTTATCTTAGTAGATTCACAACCCAGATGACCATGATGCAAAATCTGGATATATTCTTGTTGTAAGGAAGCAGGAACAACAATTTTAGGACCTTTGAAAATAATGCCATCTTCCATCAACAACTCATTTCTGTAAGGAAAGTAAGATTCACTTCTGGTGGTACACTCAATTGCTTTGATGGCCATCCAACACTGACATAGTGACTGAGCTTCTGCAAAATTGCATCAGTCATTGTATGATCTCTTAGCTCATCACGTCTTGTGATAGGAAAATGATGCACTTTCGTGACATGAAAGCCAAAATGCTTTGCATGAAACTGTTCTGCCATATTTCTGGGCACTCTGGATAAGGTATCAGCAGAATAAAAAAGTTTTCCTTTTGTATACACCATCCTGAAGTTGTACTTTTGTAATTTGAGCATCATTCTTTGTAATCTCACTGGAGGTGAATGCATAGGCTTCTTTAAAATTGTGACCAAAGGCTGATGATCAGTTTCAATCTGGATTTCTCAACCATAGATATAATCATGAAACTTGGAATATGCAAATACTATTCACAAAAGTTCCTTCTCAATTTGAGCATACTGCATCACAGTCTGAGTAAGTGTTCTAGAGGTGTAGGATACTGGCTTGCCTTCATGGAGAATAACTGCACCTAAACCAGATTTTGAAACATCACAGGAAAGAGTTACTGGTTTGTTGACATCATAGTATCTTAATGTTGGAGGGGTAGCACTTTTCTGCTTAAGAACTTCAAATGATCTCTGGTGCTGGTTTAGCCATGAACAGGTAACATTTTTACATGTGAGCTCTCACAAAGGCACTGTCAACTCACTGAAATCTGGTATAAACATGCCTAAGTAATTGACTATGCCAAGAAAATGCAGTAGTGCTTGCACATTATCTGGTGCTGACATCTCAAGAATGGCTGCTTGCTTGGACGAGTCTGGTCTCAAGCCCATACTTGTAAACAAATGACCTACATATGTAACTACTGGTAGTCTGAATTTGTACTCCAGAGGATTGAGCTTTAAGTTCACTTCACGTGCTTTGTCTAGAACTCTCTTAAGACTTCTGTCATGCTCTACATCACCATTGCCTCTGACCAGTATAACATCTACTATTATGGCACATGGATAGCCCAAAAAAATTTGCTCCATTGCATGCTGGAAGACTTAACTTGCAGAATGTATTCCAAATGGCATCCTGAGGAATCTATATCTTCCAAACGGGGTACTGGATGGAGTCAGTAATGAAGATTTGAAGTCAAGCATCACTTGTCAAAATGAACTCTTTGCATCTAAGACAGAAAAAAAACAGTGGAATTTGGTATCATGGCTGCAACCTCTTTGACGGTACGCAGAGGATGATGTGGTCTCTTCAATGCTTTGTTCAAATCTCTTGGGTCAATGCATATTCTGATTTCATCTGAGCCTTTTTTATGAGCTGCTACCATGGACAACACCCATTCAGTAGGTTCTGTATATGGATAAATTACATCTTGTTACACCATTTTGTCCAGCTGAACTTTGACCGTATGTTACATAGCTATCAGAACTCTTCTTGCTAGTCTGACCACTGGACTGATTTCTGGACATATTTCATGGAATATACAACTGGAAGTTTGCCCAATCTGTCATCGAAACATCAGCATACTCTGAAAAAATAGCATTGGTGAAGCTAGAACTAGGACATGTGCTTATCTGATGAATTATTTGGCAAAAGAAAGCAGATTCATTTTCAAACTGTCTCTGAGACCCAGTAATGACTGTACTTTTCTTCAAACCACATAGAACAACAGGCTACAACAACAGGCTTCAAAACCTCAGCTTTGGCCAGCTAAGAACTAGCTGTATTCAACTGGACATATAAGAGAATTTAAGTACCTTTATCTGCACTTTTTTTTTCAAAAAATACAGTATTTAAATTGATTTTAACTGTGTTGCAGGAATATTAACTGAACTGGAAGTTAGTCAGTGTTTGCTGAATTTTGTTATTTGCTAGTAATTACAGGTGTGGGGGTAGCCACATTCTTTGATTTCCTGTCCTTGCCTATTTAAGTGGTACAGTGTGAAATATTTTCTGCTTAAAACCTCAGCTTTGGCGACGAAGAACTAGCTGTATTCAACTGGACGTATAAGAGAATTTAAGTACCTTTATCTGCACTTTTTTCAAAAAATACAGTATTTAAATTGATTTAAACTGTGTTGCAGGAATATTAACTGAACTGGAAATTAGTCAGTGTTTGCTGAATTTTGTTATTTGCTAGTAATTACAGGTGTGGGGGTAGCCACATTCTTTGATTTCCTGTCCTTGCCTATTTAAGTGGTACAGTGTGAAATATTTTCCGCTTAACAACCTCAGCTTTGGCCGGCTAAGAACTAGCTGTATTCAAATGGATGTATAAGAGAATTTAAGTACCTTTATCCGCACTTTTTTTTTCAAAAAATACAGTATTTAAATTGATTTTAACTGTGTCGCAGGAATATTAACTGAACTGGAAGTTTTGGCTCTGCTATTCAGTTAGTCCCACCCACCCTCCCTGTTTTTGTTTTGGTGTTAATTTTAGTGGTCTTGAAACTGCCCGCCCCTCTTGTAAATTTGTGTTTGGATACTCCTTCTGGGCCCATCTCATTTGCTCACTCAACTGAGTGCAGTGAGATCATATTCTGATTTCAGGCACTCCTACTGTGTACAAAGAGAGCATCTGGGAAAAAAAATTAAGCTTGTTTCCTGCCTTTCCTGTTAAGTGGTATAGACTATTTGTAGGCTTCTGAGCCCTCGAGCCCTTCTGTGTTGGAGGGAAGCCTTCTAGCTTAGTTTTTTTTCTTATAACTAGCCAGTTTTCTAGTTTCAGCACTCAAATCTGTTTCTTTGATCTCAGCACTTGTTCAGAAAAAAAAATTTCATCTGCTTTTACTGTACTTGTGTTTCTACCTACTTTATTTTACTTTTGCATCATCTTAAAAGTACTCAGTTGTATTTATTACTGCTTGGTGTAACTCATTATAAGCCTTTTGGTTTAAACACTTGGGCTTCAGACCAGTTTTGCACTGAGAGGGTTTGTGGTCTGCACTGTAGTGGCAGAACAGGTAGCTTACATCCTTCTAGGTTGGGAACTGCTGCTTGAGGGCTCAGTGTCTGTTATTCTAAAAGTGTATTAATTCTGGTTTAAGCACTTGGGCTTTCAGGCCAGTTATTTTACATTAAGAGGGTTCGTGGTCTGCACTCTTGTGGGAGGAAAGGCTGGACTCTGCCCTTCTGAGCTGGGAATTTCTGGTTAAAGGCTTATAGTGCATGCATATCTGAACTGCTTCTTACTGAAGTTGGTGTGCCTTGTTTGCTGTGGCATAGACTGGATTCAGGCCTGCTGGATCTAGCTTTGTTTGTGTAACTTGAGCACTAATCCAGGCATTCTCTAAAGTATTCAATTGTATTTATTACTGCTTGGTAGTAACTTGATTAAAGTGTAGCTATCATTCTAAGTCTTTTGGATTAAGCACTTGGGCTTCAGACCAGTTGTTTTACATTAGGAAGGTTTGTGGCATGCACTGTGGTGGCAGGACAGGTAGTTTTCATCCTTCTAAGTTGGGAACTGCTGATTGAGAGCCCAGTGTCTGTTATTCTTAAAGTGTATTAGTTCTGGTTTAAGTACTTGGGCTTCAGGCCAGTTATTTTACATTAAGAAGGTTCGTGGTCTGCACTCTTGTGGGAGAAGAGGCTGGACTCTGCCCTTCTGAGCTGGGAATTTCTGGTTAAAGGTTTATAGTGCCTGAATATTTGAACTATATCTTACCGAAATTGGTACACCTTGTTTGCTGTAGCATAGACTAGATCCAGGCCTGCTGAATCTAGCTTTGCTTATATGCTTGTTGTTTTTTTGCTTGTTATTTCAATTCCACCTAATACACGGCTTCTCAGAGCTTCTGTGGATCACTAGTGATATCTGCATTGCTTACTGTACTTATTTCCTTGTTTCACTTGAAAGAAAGTTACTGTTTGCCGTTTTTGCATTTAAGTTACCTGTAACACATTGCACTTAAGTTACCTGGCACTTGCTCACTAAAGCAATTATATAAGTCAGCACTAAAAATTAAAAGCACTACACCCTCACTCCCCACTGGCCCTTGTTTTCAATTATAAAGAAATTCCCAATATTATTCTAGCATGTCCAAAGGTCAGTTGTCAATCTCCTCTCTGATCCAGCTGGTGAATCTGGGAATCTTGAGGCAATGTTACAACTGCCTCATGTACACAGACAACCCTCTCCTCCTCCCAACAAATTCCAACACATGTGAGAGATGCAACCATATAGCCAAACTGGAGGCTAAGCTCTCTCAACTCAGTACTGGCATAACCAGTCAGGAGGAGAAGGAAACCACACTCACTACAATTCCAGTCTCACATAGACATACCACGACAGCAAAAGAAACACATAATCACACAAAAACATACTTGGAGGCTCTAAATAAAGATCTGCTGAAGCAGCAGAGACCTCCAAAGCAGACACCCAAGCAACCACTACCCCAAAACAAAACACGTGCAACACATATCTCACAAAGCCAGTGTGCCGAACAGTCACAGCCCTTAAGACTAAACAACACACCTGATACACTTGTAATAGGTGACTCTATCGTCAGGCACACTGAAGTCCAGCTCACCAGGCTGAACAAGGAGAGGGTCACGGTGAGCAGCCTGTTGGGCGCTAGGATCTGCCACATAACACAAGCACTCAGGTCACTCCAAGGCAAGTACAAATATGACTCAGTCATTGTCCATGCTGGTGTGAATGACCTGATGGACTACATGAAAAGAGATATAGAGGAGCTCTCTGAGCATGTAGCCCAGGACGGTATGACCCTGAACTTGTGTAGCATCTTACCCTCACCAAGAATGATGCCACAATATGAAGACAAGATGATCAATTTCAACAATTGGCTTAAGTACTGGTGTCATTCAAAGGGGATCCAATGCCTGTCAGCTTGGGATGATATGCTCGACAAGCCATGATGCTTCACTAGGGACGGCTTGCACCTGTCGCTCCTGGGCTTTCGGATATTGGCAAAGGCTCTTCCTACCCCCATAGTGCCTTTTTTAGGCAAGGCTCAAAAGACAAACCCACTTCCATAGGTATCACAAGGGATAAGAAACTAAGAGTAATGCTACTCAACGCCAGAAGTCTAAACCTCAAGATGCATGCACTCGAAACTCTCTTTAGCATGGAGAACATCGATATCTGTGCAGTAACAGAAACCTGGTTCAGGGCTCCTGAGAGCACTCCAGCACTACCAGGTTATACCTCATACCATGCTTTTCGGCCCCAAAACTTGGACCAAACCACAAAAGGAAGTGGAGTATCGATATTCATCAAAGATACCCACACCTCCAGGTTGGTGGCACAGCACGAAGCATCAGAGACTATCCATGTGCAACTAACAGTGGGTAAAACTGCCTTCCAGTTTATAGCCTGCAACAGACCAACCTCCCAAACCCAGGAACCCCACTCGGCCTTCCTGAGAACACTGGAAAATATGAAGGTCTCTCCAAACACCATTATAATGGGCGACTTCAACTACCCAAACATAGACTGGGAGCATTACTCTAGCTCCAACACCCTAGCCCAAAGGTTCCTAGAATTTATAAACTCAAATGCTATGGAACAACTTGTTACCACTCCCACAAGAGGGGAAAACATACTGGACCTGATCATCACCAACATGGGGACTCTATGCTCCAGACCAGAAGTGTATCCCTCACAGGTAAGATCAGACCATAAACTAATCTCACTGGATATTCACATCCCGACCCCACCCCCTGTCCAGAAAACCACAGTGAAAACTTCTCTAAAGCAAATTTCACACTCCTCAAAACCGAGGTGGAATCCTTCAAAGCCCCTGGGCCTGTGGAAAATACGGCCCAGACTGCAGAATCCTTTATAAACGCATTCTATGAACACCTTCAGGAATGCATGGATCATGCAATCCCAAATAAAACCAAGACCCAATCCTCCAAAGGCAGACGTCCTGTCTGGTGGACCCCAGCCATAAACAAACTATACAATAGAAGGAGAAAGCTACTAAATGATAGAGCAAAATCCCAAAAAGGCATCACTGATCAGTATTAGCAAAAACTATGGGCACTCATAAAATTGTCTAAGGCCAGCTTGAGAGAAAATTGCACAGGACACTAAGGATAATCACAAGGCTTTCTTTAGTTATGTTAGGAACCTGGGTGGTAATTCCCAGATATGCTCAGAATTAGTCCAAAATGACAAAAATACACCGAGCCCACAGACATTGCCAACATCCTAGCTGACAGGTTCAGCAAACTCCCCCCCACCAAAAGGGCAAATATCTATCCCAGCAGAGTGCTGCCCCCCTGACATCTCAGATGCTCAGGTAAGAGCCGCCCTCTCCAAAGCAAAAACACAGCATCAATGGGACCAGACGGTGTCCCGGGCGCGCCCTACATGAACTCCAAGAAGAGCTAAACCCAAACATAAAACTACTGTTCAATCTCAGCCTTACTACAGGATATGTGCCCAAAGAGTGGCGTACAGCAACAATGGTCCCTCTCCATAAAGGTGGTGCCTCAACGGATCCTGGAAACTATCGCCCCATAAGCCTGACTAGCTTGGTCTGCAAAGCTATGGAAAGGATCATCATGGACCTCATAAATAAAGATATTGGGGACCTACAGACACTGGATCCTACCCAGTTTGGCTTTGTTAAGGGCAGATCCTGCCTCTTAAACCCGGTTGATTTCTTTGAAACAGTCACCAAGGCCATTGACGAGGGGAAGGTGGTCCACACAGCCTACCTCGACCTCGCAAAAGCCTTCAATACAATACCCCACTCGAGCATTATAGATAAGCTCACCAGCTTAAATATAAACCCCTATGTCACTAGATGGATTGCAAACTGGCTCAAGGACAGAACCCACATGGTTAGAATTGCTGGAGCCATGAAACCAGTTACAAATGGTGTCCCACAAGGCTCAGTCCTGGGACCTCTCTTGTTCGGTATATATTTCTCGGAGGTTCAGGCCAACACGGAAGGACTGTGGCTGACCAAGTTTGCAGATGACTGCAAACTGGGTGTCATAATCGACTCTCCAGCTGACACAAGCATCCTCCAAAAGGGCCTCATAGAAACAGACAACTGGTGCCAGAGTCATGGTCTCAAGCTAAATGCCAAAAAGTGTATAGTCATCCCCTTTGGCAAAAACAAAGTGCCCACAAATTACCACATAGGTGGTAATCCATTAAGTACAGAAGAAGTAATTAGGGACCTGGGGACCCAAGTTGATAGCGATCTCTCATTTGACAACCACGTGGCCAAAGTGGTTAGAAAAACATTTTATATAGCCCACCCTAATCATGAAGGGATTCACATCTAGATCAGGGGAGGTCATTGTGCCTCTTTACTCATCCCTCATCAGGTCCATAATTGAGTACAATGCCCCTTTTGGGATGTACCTTACCAGACACCTGCAGCAACTGGATAGACCCCAAAAGTACCTCACCAAGAGGATCAAAGGGCTCAAACAGATGCCATATGCTGCCCAGTTAAAGAAACTCCAGCTCTACTCAGTGGCATGCAGCCATCTGTGCCTGACGTATAAAGCCATGTCCAACCCGAATTAATGGACATGCTGCACCTCAGAAAATCCAAATCCCTTGAACCTCAGCACTGAAATAAATAGGACATGCTGGAGGGACAGATTCATAACCCAGAGGCTCCCTTCACTCTGGAATAAAATCCCAGTCCAGGTTAGGCAGAGTCCTCATTGACTCTCTTCAAGAGGAATCTTGATGAGTGGATGGGTATCACTTCTGTGTCACTGTTAGACAGAAGCACAGTATACTAACCTCGAAAAAGGGCATAGAAAAATAAATTTAAAATGGGTGGCGAAAGCCAAACACATTCTGGCTAGGCTTATAAATGCCCTAGGGCAGATAGCCTAGTATGAACCTATGAACCTATGAACTCCTAGCCACACAGCATTAAAGCAGCACTGAGCCCCCGGCCCAAATCTCCTCAGCTCCATAAGCTATAAGTTTCACACAACTAGTCACATTTAGTTGTTCACCAGCTTTAACCCTTGCAAAAGTATCGGGTAACATGACATTACAGTTTGAACCAGTGTCTACTTTAAGCTCAGTGGATTTACCATTGATTCAGACAGTATAAAACACTTCATTTCTTGTCAATAAATATACTGCATCAATCTTTTCACCAATTACTGATACACCACCTACATAGAAAGCAGACTATTGCAGGTCTATTTGATTACCTTGCTTGTTGGAGTGACCCTTTTTTGCAACTGTGTGAGGCTTACTTGATTTACAAAATCTATGAAAATGGTTTCATTTCTTACACTTATGCCATTGATGACCAAATGCTATGCACTTTTCTCTTCTGGATTCATAGTTAGCACCATAATTACAACAGTTAACAATAAAGCTAGATTGGGTGTTATTGATTCACGCTTATGCTGTACTGAGCAACATTTGTTTTGTAATAGGTACTCTTGTTTTTGCACTGAGCATGCTCATTTAACTGAATTGTTCTTGGAATGTGTTAGAAAACTACAGGTTTTACCTATGAGTCCTGCAGGGTTTGCTGCTGCCACATGCTTAGGCTTGCCTTTGCCTGTGACATATTGCATGCTGTCTACATGAGCTCTGGAGCCTACTGAAACCATGCTCTTATCACTAGCAAGCATATTTGTGTGCCTTTCTGTAACTTCATGAATCTGACAAATCTCAATGGCTTTACTCATAGTTAAATTACTATCACAAAGCAAAATCTTTCTCACAGCAGCATTACTAATACTGCAAATGAGTCTGTCCTTTATTAACTCATCCTTTAAATAAAAAAAAACGTACTAATTTTAGCTTTGGTTTCTCAGATCAGTAATATAAGCTGTGAACGTCTCCCCTTACTTTTGATCTCTAGTGTAACATTAGTCTGAGGGTTACACATCTCTCTGAATTTGTGCATTAAACACTCGGGGTCTTCCCTTGATTCAGCCTCCACAACAACATGATGAGTTTCTCCTTCACCTTCATAAACTGCTGGTGCCTAGACAAATGAACGCTCCCTTGCAATGGTTTCTGACCCTGCTAGGTTCAGCAAAATGAATGCCTTGGTATGTGCATCTTTATCAGAATAAGCTGCTTGTATAAATATATCATATTCTTGTCAAATATTCTCCAATTCGCGGCTATGTTCTGATCAAACACAAGTGATTGTGGCTTGTGAAATCCATCTGCCATATTGATATATCTCTGTGAATACTCTTGCAAATATGCACAAATTCCCACACTCATACATATACATATACATGTGCTTGAATTTTATGCCAGTACTTATAACAACACAATGAGCCTCTGTGTAACTGAATTTCATGAAATTAGTTTCCTGGGCACTGCAATACTTTGAAATCTCTTTACTGTAAAGCCACTTGCTTTGAAATTATTTTACTATATGAGCCATTTATCTTGTAAAGGCAACCTTTTAAAGTCATTTATCATCATTATTTTACTGTATGAGCCTTTGTCTTGTAATCACTTTAATGTCAAAGTCACTTATTAACATTTTACTGCCAAAGTCATTTATCATCATTTTAAGAAACATTTCGAACTACTGTACAGTATGACTAAAGTGAACAATAGAAGCTGAGTGCAAGTACATTTTGAAGTAACTATACTTTGCGAATATGCTTTCATGAAGCAATGGCACTTTACAAATGAACTGTTTCGAAGTAATTGTGATTTGTGAGTAAGCTATCTGAAGTAATGGCAATTTGCGAATTAGCTTTTCAAAGTAATGGCACTTTGTGAATAAACTGTTTTGAAGTGATTGCAGCTTGCAAATGTATTGGGCAGAAGAAACTCAATGTGAGAAACACCTCAAAATAACTGCACTTTGTGAATAAACAGTACACAGCACACTGGAATCTCCCCAAAATGCAATGGTGGCACTCTGTGAATAGACAAACCCAGGCACAAGAAACTGCAAGATGTGCCTGGCTTCACTTGACTGCACTTCACGAAATAGTTGCACTTTGCACACAACAAGCTCTTCAGAATTAATGCACAGCAAGCACACACTGTAAGCACTTTTACACACTTTGAGATACTTCAAATAACTGTAGTTATGCTATTCAAGGCTTCAGTCAATGGGAAGTAGCAATTTATACCAAACAGAATAATTCACCCAAAACACATGCAGCTGCCTTTTCTTTATTTATATTCAATGTGCCCTTTTCGCCCCTTTTTATTATAGTTATTTCACACATTGAATCTTTTAATGTGCCTTTTATCCCCTTTATGCCCTTGTGTTATATTTGTTTTGCTCATTTAAATCTCTTTTCATACCCATTGTATTTCCTTGTGTTCTTTTTAACTCTAAACATGCTCGTTTTGGCTTAAACATGCTTGTTTTACAATTCGGAGGCAATTCTAAACCCTTTTATATACTTTTCTAATGCTCATTTTATCAGATAGCTCTGTTTCAAACATTTCATCCAATTAATGAGCTCTTTTCTGTTTCTTGTTTGCTTAATAAACTTTTCTGTACTATTCATTTGCTTAACAATACGTTTTGTGCACTTGAAATGCTCCACTTAACCTCTTTCAATAAATAAATCATTTGTGTATGTGTTTTCTCTTTACCTTTAACTTGCCTCTGGCCCTTTTCACTCTTGGTTCTTTTAGTTTGCCTTCATCATTACCTCTGCACCTCATGGTTCTGAAGAATAGTCTTTGCAATCCTGGTTTTGACACCATGTCACTCACTAGGTAAGGATAAAACAAGTGAGCATCATGGGTTCTTTTTCAAGCAGCTTTACTGAATGCAAACACATCATAAATGAGGTTACATAACTTTAACTTATAAACAGATTAGCTATCATACACATGGATGTTAACATTCTGTTTGTACTTTCAAAATGGCACTGAAGCTAACACATGCTTGGTATTTATATGCACACCCAGATATTGTAAGTGCTTCTTAAAGGTACAACACACCTGCTATTCTACAAGTATCATGAAACAAGGTTCTAATGCATAACCTGCATGCCCCACTAGATGCCCTTGTGGAAAGTCACCACTTGCAATCCTTGTATACAACTCACAGGTGTGCCATAAATCTGTGTCATAAATACTGCCTGAGTTACTTGCAAAGACATTGTAGATGATCCCTTGAGCATCACAGACAACCTGAGAGTTTATAGAGTGGTACCTTTTCCTGTAAATGTACCTTCTTCCCTGTTCACTGAGTGGGGCTTTTAATATTATGTGAGTGCAATGTATGGCCTCAAAAATGTCAGGGGAGTGTGCTGTTATGTAACATTCCTTCATGGTTCTTGATCTCACTCCTCTGGGATGCATGGGACACAGATAGGCTCCCTTACATGTTATAACATTGCATTTAGAAACTGATGCAATATTCTGAAAGTTTTGGCCTGTGACATCCATAAAGTATCCCCTATGGGTCTCTGGAAAGTACCTGTAGCTAGAATATGTAAAGCTACACATACTTTTGTTTCCACTGACATGGGCTATCCATAATTCCCTAGGGTCAGAGGTGAGGGTTGCAGAAGTTGCGTATTTTCTCCAGTGTTTCCCTGTCCACCTGGTATTGCTCTAGAATTTCTGTGTCATGTAAGCCTTTACTCAGTATCATACAGACTTCTAAGAAGTAATCTCTGACTGGCATACAAGGCATCCCTAGACCCTGTTTAGTTGAATCTTTTGCATACCCACAAAACAAACAGCATCGGAACTACTAGATTAAAAGGCCTAAATTTTGCTTGCAACATAAAAAGGACAGGCAGGAAAGACAGACATGTTTCTCAGAGAATTCTCTTTCTCTGGAAAAGACTTCTTATCCATGTAAAGCAGAGTTTCTCCCTATCCCTATATAAGTGCAACTTGGACCCATGAATGGGTAATCAGAAATTCACATCTGGTGTAGCGCCTAAGTCACTGATGGACAGAGGCAGTCAGTAAATCACTCTCTATATAAATCAAATTTGTGAGTCACATGGAATTTAACCTAGTATACACCTATGAACCTATAAACATGCAGCATCACACAGGTACAACACCAAATCTAACCATATGAAGCCTTTAATCTAATGCTAATCTGAAGATACTCACACAAACTCTCAGAGTCCCCAGTGGTGAAAATTTCAGTATATTTGAAAGTTTCATCATTAGTATTCCAAAGCCACACATACCTTACCTTATATGCATTTAATCAACCTTTCTTCTTCTAACACCATCATTATTCTATCAACAGAACACTTGACATAATGTCTAACTCTTTCAGAGCATCCTCAAAGTTAGAATCTATAATTAGCTGGAGGAGTGAGAGGTGCAGGAGGGGATGGCCCTTGCAAAAAAACAATGCTGTCTTCATTTTTTTCTTTGCACATATGTAGTAAGTGTCAAAATACATAATGTTGACCAATTTATTCGACATTATGCATGTCAACATAAATAGTGTTGTAGTGTTCAACTAATTCAAGTAGATCCATATATATATATATATATATATATATATATATATATATATATATATATATATATATAGAGAGAGAGATATATATATATATATATGTATATATATATATATATATATATATATATATATATATATATATATATATATACATGGGTCCCTCTAAGTTTCTTGAATGATACTATTTTTAACGTCTGTTTAATCAACACAATTTGGTTAACTAAAGAGATGGTCAACAGGTGTGTGAGACTAACAATTGCTGAGTAGAGTAATATACCCTTTTCCCCTGGGGATTGTGCATCCTCAGAGTTAGAGTATAGCAGGAATGGTGGGAGGTGCAGGAGGGGTTGGCCCCTGAAAAAAACAATACTTTCTTCATTTCTTCTTAAGTTTTGCATGCAACAAGTTTAACTCTTGGCACATATGTAGTAGAATGTTAACATGCATATTGTTGACCAATTTAATTCAACATTATGCATGTCGACATAGTGTTATAGGGTTCAACTAATTTAAGTAGATCCATATATATATATATATATATATATATATATATATATATATATATATATATGTATGCGTGTCCACTTCTAAATCTTGAAAGCTCATAATCTCTAAATTCAAAATACTGAGTCCAAAATATTGAAAGTTCAAAATACTGAAAACTCAAACTACTGAATTTCATAGTATCGAAAAAAAAAACTACAGGATACTAACACTTACTATACTCCACCAGAAGTACATAGAGAAACAAATAAAAGACAAAGCATATTAGTTTACTCCAAGTATTAGCAGGGGGCTGCACCACCCACACCCTCTGCTACTTAAATATATCAACTCCTAGATCGCACTTTACTACACTAAGATGAGTGATGTTGTTGTATGCCAAATTAAAAGGGAACATGACTAAGGTTACAATAGGCAGTCATGAAGCACGTAATGGTATGTTTGCCATTTTCTTCTGTGCAGTGCGATGTTGGAGTTGATATATTTAAGTAGCAGGGGGTGGGGGATGCAGACCCCACTTGGGGGGGGTGCAGGAGGGCTTGTCTCCCTGCTTATAGTTGGAGAAGAGTAATATGTTTTGTTCTTTAGTGGTGCTGGAATATTGTAAGTGTTGGCATACTCAGTTTTTTCGATATTATGAAATTCAGTATTTTGAGTTTTCAGTACTTGAACTTTCAAGATATTGGACTCAGTATTTTGAATTTCAAGATTATGAGATTTCAAAATTTAGAAGTGGACCTATATATATATATATATATATATATATATATATATATATATTTATATATACATGTGTGTGTGTGTGTGTGTGTGTGTGTATGTAGAGAGAGAGGGAGAAAGAGATTTGTGCATGTATGTATACATATATATTTATCTATCTATCTATATATATATATATATATATATATATATATATATATATATATATATATATATATATATATATATATATATATATATATATGGGTCTACTTCATTTGATCGAAAGACCATTTGACTGAAACCCATTTGATCGAAATTTCATTTGATTGAAAACCAGCATTCAAGGCATAAATCTGGGATTTGTCCACCTCCCCAATGTCATGCGACCCTGGAGTTGGTATATAAAGTTAGGGGGTGTAGGGGGTGCAGCCCCCCACATGGGGGAGTGTGGGAGGTGAAGCCCCCCACCTAATTTCCTTTAAAATAGGAAAATAACACAAAAGTACAGATTTTAAATGAAAACAGGTGGAGGGCTGCGCCCACCACAACCCCCCTATCTATATATACCAACTCCAGGGTCGCACAACATTGGGGAGGGGGACAAATCCCTGTTATTTGCCTTGAATACTGGTTTTTGATCAAATTAAATTTTGATCAAATGGGTTTCAGTCAAATGATCTTTCGATCAAATGAAGTAGACCCATATATCTATATATATATATATATATATATATATATATATATATATATATACATGGGTCCCTCAAATTTTTTAATGATACTATGGTCAATGCTGTTTAATCAACACAATTTGGTCGACTAAACAGATGGTCAGCAGGTGTGTGAGACTGCAATTGCTGAGTAGAATAATATATCCTTTTCCTCTGGGGATTGTGCATCCTCAGAGTTAGAATATATAATTAGCAAGAGGGGTTGGAGGTGCAGGAGAGGTTGGCCCCCTGCAAAAAACAATGCTTTCTTATATTTTTTTTTTAAGTTTTGCATGCGCCAAGTTTAACTCCTGGCACATATGTACTAGAGTGTCAGCATGCATAATGTGGACCAATTTAATTCAGCACTATGCATGTCGATATAAATAGTGTTATAGTGTTCAACTAATTTAAGTAGATCCATATACATATACATATACATGCATACTCATCTATATATATATATATATATATAGAGAGAGAGAGAGTGAGAGAGAGATAACTATATATACATATACGTGTGTGTGTGTGTGTGTGTGTGTGTGTGTGTGTGTGTGTGTGTGTTTATATTTGTTTACATATAAAGAGAGATGGATAGAGGGATAGATAGATAGATAGATAGATAGATAGATAGATAGATAGATAGATAGATAGATCGATAGATTGATTTGTACATAAACATAGACACATACTCCTCTCTCTCTATAGATATATCAATATCTGTCTATAGATATAGATATAGATATAGATATAAATAATAGATATATATACAGATATGGGTTCGCTTTATAATCTTGAAATACTGAAATATCGAATTTCAGTATCTCAAGACTATAAAGCCGAACTTTCAAAATACCGAAACCGCAAAAGCGAGAAATTCAAAATCATGAACGTAAACACACCATACACTACACAACACATACACCATCCTTCCCACACTACAACAAACAAACAAAACACACACAAACACAAAACCACAATTAAACAAATGGGCAAGGCTACTTGCACCCTCCATGTCGGGCCTGTGCCCTCCACAACCCTGCTACTTATATGTACTAACTCAGAGGTCACACTAAACAGAAAAAGACAATAACCTCACCACTACACACTCTACAGTCCCCTCGCACACACAGATCACATACAAAAAAAATCAACACTTTCAACACTTAAACACTCATACTTTCACCTACCTTCCCTAACCCACACTTATAACTTCCGAACACACTCACATACACACAAATACCTACTCAAAACCCTTAAAAAAATATTCACTTACTTAAATTTCTAGGCAAATCCACACACCAAACTGTAGATCAGGCACACAGTATATCCCACGTCACATACCTGAACACCATAACCGCTATTTCGACAATTCCATATTCGACGTCGTGAAGTTTCGCTATTTTAAAAATTCGACTTTATGTTCTTAAAATACTGAAATTCAAGATATATATATATATATATATATATATATATATATATATATATATATATATACATATATATCTACATATAGATAGAGAAAGAGATGTATGTGTGAGTGTGTATATGGGTGTCTATTGTGTCTTCAAACTTTGCTCTGCCAAACTATATAAAATCAGGTTAAATTTGTAACATACCCACCCTGGGCCAGTAATCAAGGAGCCTTAATCCACTGACATTGGAGAGAGACATTCACTTGGAATAAAAATAGATACACACAGTATTTCCATATGTGTCTAAACCACCACAATCTGTTCTCTTTGATCTTTTCTGCAATTGGAGCTACTTTGGCTTCTGCTCTTATGCCATCATTTCTTTGTCTGTCCCACAGTGTGTATCCTACCACCCTTCTCAGACACCTCATTTCCATCACCTCTAGCTTCTTCAACTGTTCTGCCTTTACTAACCAGGTTTCTGTACCATACAGTAGTACTGGTCACACCACTGTCTTCTACACCTTACGTTTCAGCTTCTTTGCCATTATTCTGTCATAGACTACACCTGGCACTCTATGCCAGTTGCTGCAGCCCCTCTGATTCTAGCTTTGACCTCTTCACTCAGACATCCCTTCTCCTCAACCACCCCTCCTAGATACTTGAACCTGTTTAGCTATTCCACTATCTTCCCTTCTATCTTTATTCTCAGCTTCTTCTGATTTCCCCAATTTGCTGCCTTTACCACTGTCTTATCTGTGCTTACATTCATCCCATCTGCCCTGAGTTTTGCATTCCGTTCTTCTATACTTTGTCTGTAATGCCAATCATCTGCGTAAAGTTACTTTGTTGATCTGTCCCCTCTGACCTGTTTGCTAACCTAGTCCATCACCAGTATGAACCAGTATGAGCAGCAGTGGGCTCACAGCTGAACCCTAGTGTACACCCACTCCCACTGGGAACCCCTCTGTGAAGCTGAACACTGTTCATTCATGAGTCATTGGGTCCTTGTACATAGCCTGCACTAATTCTACCAATGTTTCTGGGACTTCCAACCACTGCAGCCCAGATCAGCTTTCTTGGGACCTTGTCATATGTTTTCTCGAAGTCTAGGAATTCCCAGTTGGACTCTCTCCTCACCTGTTCTCTAGTATGACTCACTGCAAACATCGGGTTAAGTGTACTACATCCTGATCTGAATCTAAACTGCTCATCTCCCATCTTACGTTCTACTACTCTGCATATCCATTTATCAATCACCCTGTCTAGAACTTTCATGCAATATGATAGGAGTTGATGCCTCTGTACTGCCCACAGTTGTGAATGTCCCCTTTGTTCTTGTACACTGGCATGAGTATGCTTATTCTCCAGTCATCTGGAATACACCTTTCTCTCCACACTGCTCAGACAACCCTCAGGTGCCATTTCTCCTCTGTCTCACCCAGCATCTTTACCATATCTGCTGTGACCTCATCTGTGCCTGCTGCTATCCCTGACTTCATTTTCCTTAGTGCTATTCTTACTTCTTCTTGGGTGGGCTCCTCTTTTTCTCTCATCAAAGGCTGTTTCTGGAGAAGTACACATTTCTGTGGGGTTTTCTTCATTCAGAAGCTGCTGGAAATGCTCTTTTCATCTGCCTTTGATGTCCTGTGGACTGATGAGCAGGTTGTTTCTGGCATCCCTTATGAAGGGTGTCTGATTATCTTCTTTACCTTTCTGTCTTTGCCTTGCAACCTGATATAGTTTCTTTGTGCCACTTACTGAGTCTCTTTCCAGAAGTTGGTAGAGTGCCTCTGATGCCCTAGCAACTTCTTTGTTAGCCAACTAGAAGTCCTTCCTAGCCTGGTCAGTCTTTTCTATCTCTCACTTCTTCCTGCACTCCTTCTTTCTTTTGATGACTTTCTGGACTTCTGCATTCCATCACATATCTTTCCTGTAGTCCTAACACATGTTGTTCTTTTCCATTCTTGCTCAACTCAACCTATTTCCTCCTCTTCTTGAGCTGCTAGGGCCCTGAATAATTCCTTGAACTGCTGTACGTTCTTTCCAGTCAACTTCCAGGTCTTCAGCCTGGTCTGTGACCTTAGAGTCTTCTCTGAACATTGCTTAGAGCTGATTGTGGCAACTAGTTGTTTAGACTGTGGGCCAACTGTTTCACTGGAGATGACTTTTGCAATCATGGATTCTACCCCAGTGCCTTTTCCTTAGTAGGAGAAAATCTACCTGAGTTGCATGTTGGCTACTCTTGTATGTGATCTTGTGACTGTCTCTCTTTCTGAACCCTGTGTTGGCTACTATTAAGCCATTTGCCAGACATAAGTCTAGAATGGCTTCTCCTTTTTTATTCCTGTTGCCCCACCCATGTGGACCCAGGCAGTCCTCATATCCATTCTGTCTATCCCAATATGTGCATTTAAGTCACCCATTATCAACGCCAATTCATGTTGTTCTACTTTATCTAGTAGGTCCTGCAACTACTGTCTGAATCCGCTTTTTTCCTCACTATCACAACCCTGCTGAGAGGCATACATAGGATGTCCAGCTTCCTCTGTATCGTAATGTCATTCACTTCCAAGCTGTATCCTGTCAGTGAAAATATATTAAGCGTAGCAATTTTCAGTTCATGTTTGGCAGGTTGGTTGGCTTTACATCCAGCTTTTGCTCAACAGAGCTATCCTGTAAACCAGGCTAGGCAACTAGACACCTGCTGGCCAGTAGTTTATTATGGTGGGCACACACTGGCCAACAGGGGCACATATACCCCTCCCACCATTAGCATGGGTCCCTGGCATAGGTCAGAGTAGGCCACGTCCTCAACCCACTTATCCATGCCCATTTTGGTGGCATTAGTCAACATGACCGAATCACCAAGAGCCATAATTTACACTGTCAAGTGGCTAGCCCTACCACGGTGCACAATCTGTGATCCATGTTCTCCTATCTTGAGCATACTGCACACCGCAGTAGATGCCCAAAGCGGTTGGTCTGTACAACTCTTCCCCCTATAGGACACCATATATAGTCTGTGCTACTACCTACAGCTCCATTCATTGATGAGTTTGAGAGATGGAAACACTCAATGTATTTTTCAGATATGGGAGGAACCCCAGGAAGACACAGGGTGAACATGCAAACTCCAAACAAGGCATTGGTCAGAGGTCAGAATCGAACCTTGTACCTTCTGCATGGGAAGTGAAGACCTTAACCATTATGCTAACTGGACTCAGACCAGGCAAATCATTAATGCTGAAGTCACTAAATAATGACATACATTTGAGTTTCAGACTTCATATCATTTAAAAAATGCATGCTAACACAAGTCCTGTTTTCTAGCAACTATCTAAGTTTAGAAGAGCAATATTTGAATTTAGCCCTGTTTTTAGGTCTTTGTCCCTCATTATTTTAGGCTTTGTCCACATTGTTTGCTCTTAAGCCTGAGAGGTATAGGGTAAGGTGCAGGGGTATTTACTACTCTGAAAAAAATCAAATTTTAATATATTTCTTTTGTAGACATTTATATATATGCATGTGTGTGTGTGTGTGTGTGTGTGTGTGTGTGTGTGTGTGTGTATTTGTATGCAGATCTTTATAAGATTATATAACATTCCTTTTTTATCCCATAAGTCTTCTAGAAACCCTGTTGCATACTGCATTCATTAAGACTGCATATCATACAACATCGATTTATCATACATAACAAAAAACAATCCTGAGTATGACAAACATAATTCAGTAAAATTATTCTGTCTGTAGGAGTCTGTGCATCATAAACATGTACACTGCACATATCACTTATTACACTTCATCTGGCTTTTCCTGGTTAGGGGTCGCCACAGCAGATCATCTGTCTGCTCATGATTGGCAGTGGAGTTTACGGTGTTGAGTTGCCAGCCTGGCACCCAACCTTCCACAGAAGGCACACACACTCACACCAAGGGACAATTTAAAGTGTCCAATCCACCTACTGCATGTCTTTGGGATGTGGGAGGAAACTGGAGCACCCGGAGGAAACCCACGTGACCACAGGGAGGACATGCAGACTCTGCACAGAAGGCACCACAGCTGAGAATCGAACCGGAGAACCTCTTGCTGTGAGGCAACAACTCTAACTGCTGCACCACTGTGGCCGCCCATATCTACTTATTACACTACACATCTAAAATAGTCACTTTCTATGCCAAAAAACACAGCTGTGCTTCTTTGTTTGATGCTCCACCACTTACACCCCAGTGTAGGGAGCTACCCACTACCCATATCTTGTATATACCAACTTCACAATAGTCCTATGCTATTATCAGTAGATGTTGATTTGATAATTACATATAGTAATACCTGTAATATTCGATAAATATCCTAGGTATTCAATAAACCCTTTGTAGGCTTTGAGCTAAGCATACATGGAGTTTATGTGTTTGTGCGATGAGCATCAGTGCTTATTGCATATGCATGTCCTGCATCGCACATTCAGGGATACAAGTGAGGTTTTATTGCCAGCAACAGTGTTGCTGGCCAGGAAACTATGTAAGCAGCATTAAGGCATATAACACAAGCAGCCAAGTTTACCTATGGGCAAACTTGCCCTGGGAAATTGCCCAGACAGCCACAGTGACTACCAAGGCTAAAATTAATGTAATGAATGCAGTAATAACACATTATTGAAAAGTGCACTCAGTGCAATGTACAGTACAACATGTTTTTGGCAAACTGAAATAAAGGTTTCGTGGTGATCATTAAGGGTACTTAGAATGCAGTATAAATACACTAGTTTGAAGAAGTGTCTGCATTAAAAAGGGCCAAAGACATGAACGGTAGGAATGAAGAAAGAGGAAGAAGACACATGAAACATGGTAATTTACACCAGATAAGGGCATGTCAATGCACATTCACCCAAGAGACAAGTCAGTAGCATATAAAGTAATCTCATATGTACATATTACATTATGTATTGCTGTTTACACCTCCTATGTGGATATATTCATATCACCACACAGGTACAGTATATTATGTGACTGTCACACAAGGTTACATAGCAATGGAGATGATTAGTTGTGATATTAACACAATGGCATGATCACTGGAGAGGACTTTTAGCAAAGACAGTATATACAATAGGGGTATGCGCATATTGTCAAGGTGTGCAAAATGACTCGCTTGAATATGACAGAAATTTCAGCATAGCTTTCAGCCAATCAGGGACACATAGCAATAGACTCATGAACAACAGTAGTAGGCACAATCATAGACAAAATATCAGAATAATACCACCATTACTCTGTGACTTTGACATTGTGATTTTGATGTTATTTAGATGTTCTGCATGAACACAATTGTACAACTTTAATACTTTGCCAGTAATCTGTAAAGGGGATCAAGCACACCTTCCTCAAAAATGACACTTTTTGGAGGTGTTAAGAGGGGCACGGCTACACCTGTAGTTTAAATTCCAAGTAATCCAGGCTAGTTGAGAGGTTTGCATGACACATATATGCCACAATCTTCACTTGCAAGAATGTAACCCATGTCATCAATGTTGTCAATGAGCTATGTATTTACTGGGTGCATCACAGGAAGAAATATCTGAAAGAACATCTTGAAGGGAAGTCTGCACTATCAACATCTAATGGTTACACATCACAAAGAAAACTTATGCATTACCAAAAAGGTGTGTGGAAACTCACTCTGGCAAAACTCTGGCAGAACTGATACATGAGAAAATCATCCCCAGAAGACATAAGTATTGACTATATGGATAACAGCACTTAAATACAAAATACTATTATCAGTAGATTGCCTACACACAATTGTGTACTGCATTCATCTTCCACAGGTAATAGCAATGAATATTGTCTGCAGCATCTGTAATTGCAGTGAATTAGGAAGTAATCCATTATAATGCATGGTACAGCAATATGTGAGACTGATGGCAATTCATCATTATGCCCATGTACACAGAAACTAAAGCACTGCAAAATGTAACATCATTGAGCATGGGTGCTGTCACTGTGATTATGTTCATATACAAAATAATACATGCTGCACACTTTATAGCAGCATATGCCAAACTCAAGACATGCCAAATGATCATTCCCACCCTGAAATTGCCATGGAAACTTTTATACTACCATGAAATCCTGAATGCATACTGGGAGCCATTATTGAATCCCCAAATGATGTGGATATTCTACAAAATGGCCTTCCAGAAACAGATGCTTGGTGCCAGAGTCATGGGCTCAAGCTTAATGCCAAGAAATGTATAGTTATTCTCTTTGGGAGTAAACATGTACCCATGAATTACCAGATAGGTGGCAGTACACTAAACACCAAAAATGTGATGAGAGACTTGGGGATACAGGTGGACAGTGGTCTCACCTTCGATAACCACATCGCCACAACAGTCAGGAAATCCTTCTATGTGGCACACCTCATCACTAAGGGCTTTTCATCCAGGAAAAAAGGAGGTCATTGTCCCACTGTACTCATCCCTCATTAGACCCATTATAGAGTATAATGCCCCATTTTGTATGTACCTCCCAAGACATCTGCAACAGCTGGAATGGCCGCAGAAATACTTCACTAAAAGAATCACAGGCCTAAAGCAGATGCCCTATGCTGACCATCTAAAAAACTTCAGCTATACTCTGTGGCATATCGTCTACTCAGAGGCGATCTCTGCTTAACATACAAGGCCATGTCAAACCCTGAGCTGTTGGACCTGCTCTACTTAAAGAAATCCCAATCCCTCAGAGCCACACGCTCCAGAGATCTAAACCTTATCATCACAATGAACAAAACATGCTGGAGGGATAGGTTCCTGACCCAGAGACTCCCCATACTCTGGAATAGACTGCCCATAGATGCCAAGCAGAGCACCTCCTTGGCCTTCTTCAAACTGAACCTTGACGATTGGATGGGAGATAGGAAATTTACCCTGGGGATCATGTCAGTCGCCCTGCTAGACAGGGGTCCAGGGAAGTAAATACTGTGGGAAGAAATATCCAGGGAATTGTTATGGCTAGGCTTTTATAGGCCCTAGGACTGATAGCCTAGTACCAACCTATGAACCTATGAACCTATAACTGTTCATGCAAACTATCAAGTGGTAATACTGATGTGATGTACTGGTGCATCCATGCTGCTGTAAAGTCACACTGTAGCTATACCTAGGATACAATTGCACATCACAGGTTTATAAGTGCATAGAAGAGTGCTAGTCTAAAGTTCCAGAATCTCATAAAAGCCTAGCCATGTGTAACATGGGTTTCACAATTTTAAATAGCTAGGTGAGTGATGTTCACAAATGTATGAGCCTGTGCTATGTTTTCTAATGCCACCTGCCTCTATTCATGGGGGAACATGGGTCTAACAACAGGAGTACAATCATGACTAGCCATCCATTGATCTAGGTTGCACTTGAAGAGGGTCAGGCAATGTATTTGGTTTACATGACTGGGAAGGTTGTTCCAGAGAAGGGGTTGTATCTCTTAGTTGTATCTAGCTGTCCAACCTGATTTATTATATCAGAGGGTCAGTTAATATCCTTTGAACAATTGACTGTCATGCAGTTTGTCTTAACAAAGTGTAATCATTCCATCATGGCCATGATGTCATGGAGACTGCCCTGTAGGCCAGACAGTTTGACCCTTAGTAGTATGTAGAACACATAATACAGTGATAAGGCTTTCAATCTCTCTGCATAGGACTTGTTTATACCATGTATCTTCTTTGTGTGATAACTTTGGGGTTGCTCCAACTGTTGCAGATGAGTGGTGAGGTACATGCAAAAGGGTACACTGTATTCAATTACTGATGTGATGAGGGCTGAGAACAATGGACTTATAATGTCCTTTGATGTGGATGGCCTGCCCATTCTTAGAATTTGTGCTACATGCACGAGATTTGTCACCACTGTGGTCACATGCTAGTAGAAGTTCCAATTTCTATCTACCTGAGTACCTAGGTCATGTACCACTGGGCTACACATAGGGGTGTGCTGTCTATATTGCAATTAGCTTGTGTATTTCGAAAAGGAAATAACTATGCTTGTTTAGTTCATTTAATATGTCTCTATGGCACTGGCAACAATCACTTTTGTCTGTTAATATTTTGTGCAGTATAGCAATAGTGTTCTTGGATTCAGTGATTGCCCACAATTTGCAGTCATCCACAAAGCCGGTCAGACAAAGGCTGTCTAAGTTTATCTTGACTTCTGAGAATTAAATACAGAACAGGAAAGGGCCTAGTACAGAATAATGAGGTATGGCCTTGGTCACTGTCCCCTTGCTGGAGGTGAATTCATACACTTTTGACAGTACATGCCCTGTCTTTACATGTCCTGTTTATGATCCATTTGTCTACCCACTTGGTGACATAGGTGCTTATGCCCACTTGAGACTACCTACTACTTTTGTGTTGTCCTAACAACAATGTGTTTCAATTGCTTTTCTCTTGAAAATGCATAGTCATCCTGTTATTTCAGCAGGAATAATGATACATTGTTAAAGTGGTATTCCTTGTTTTGGACCAAACCTTAGTTTGTGTGTGAGTATGATGTGTTACAATTACATAACCTTCAGTTTTAATAACCTAAATGTATGTTTCCAGTCCTTAATGTTGACAAATATGTGTATATAAGCAGCAATTTAGTTAGGTGATATTTTATGTGCTGTATCCTTCTCTGTTTTATGTCATATAGGATTATGGACCTAAGCATAGAAATCCATGTAAACCCCATTGCAATGACTCAGAAAATTATGTCATAGTGAGGGCATTCAGGCACCATGGTGCCTTTCTGCTTGAGAATGGGCGTGGGATATGGCTGCCAGAATGTAGATTTGAAACCAGTTAGCGAATTATGTCAATGCAGTAGGGGGTTGCACTAGGACTTATGATCAGGTGCATCATAGGACCACTGATATGATTTCATCAGCCCAGCGGAAAGCAGCTGCAGCTGACCTTGGATAGCTAAATGCAGGGGGAGGACTGCTCCTGTACCCCACTGATACCAAATGAAGAGTTCTTGTCTACTGTCAGAGATCCAGAGAGCTCAGTGAAAACTACAAACCAACATGTGCTTGATGTCATTGCTGATGTGTCTGGGAGGACAACTATGTCCCAGGAAGAGCTTCCTGCTAGGTTTACATAATGCAAGTTTTAGATGTGTTTGTATAGTAAAATATGCAAAAATGTAACTGTAATGTGATACTTCCTGGGGATTTTTTATGAACCAGTTGATAAATTAATAGACTTATGCAACACACTTGTTCATTATACATGGCTGTGGGCGAGCATGTCAGCCAAGTTTCAGTTAAAAGTAGTGTTAACAGACATATAGGCAATTGTGTATCCACTATCCCTCTGTGTTATTCCCATTGTGGTGTTTAATTTCTGTCCTTCCCTTGCTTAATTTCTTCCAGGACCATCCTCTCTACAAAGTGTGGAGTCATCTGCAGATGGTAAGCAAAAATATGTTTTTTTGGATTATTGATAGATAATCATTTGTCTGATATATGCATTTATCTGTATGTGTGAGGTGGGTGTAATGAGTGTGTGTATTGCTGCATCATCTGCGATAGTGGGACCAGTGTTAGTTTATCATATGAATTGTTTTAAATATTTAGTGTACTAGTAGTTTTCTCCTGTGTTTGTTGCTTATTATCGCAGTTGATCCTGATAGTGGAAGTGCAGGACTCTTTCAACCTAATGTCAGAGTATCAGCAGACTCTGATGAGGATGGTGGCCAAACACAGGCACAGTTGGGTTTTGTAGAGGGTGAATGTGACATTGATGTTGACATTCAGCCATCCCCTGTATTTCCACCAGACACAGCCAGTAGGCCTAACATACCTGTTCTTGTGAACTGTCAGATACTGGGCAGGAGGATGGTGAGAAACTTGATTAGGGTTGTGTGTTTACTGTGACTTCAGTGCTGGTTGACTCTGGCCATAGCCAAAGTGTGGAAAGATGCCACGCAGGAGGGTTGTTAGGGGTGTTCAGAGGAGGCCTTCTGTCCACCCTACACCAGATCCTGGTGTTTCATTAAGTGGCACTCAATGTTTGTTAAGGTTGGTGTAGGCATGATCCACTAGGGCTTCCAAGGACATGCTTAAGGTTGTAGATGGTACAGACTGACATGCACAACTGCCTCCACCATGTGGCTGATTCAATGGATCACATAAATGTCACCACAGAATGGGCAGTATCTATAACAGCCCAAATGTGACAGTAGCCATGGAAATGGCCAAATCTGTGGCCAATGGCATAAAAACTAATGCAATATATGAAAAAATGTTTTTTTTTAATATATATGCCATGTTTATGCGGTGCATAGTGGTGCACAAACATGCTTTTAATAAAATAAATAAATAAATGTGTAAAATATTTAATATAAAGGTATGCAATCTTATTGCATTATATTGGCCAGCATGCAGAGTCATACAATGGAAGGTAATAGTGATAGCTAAGGAGATAGGCCCTTCTGTAGTGTTGTATCCAGCATATATGCAATTAGGTGTATGTAAATGAACCAGGGTTACTGAATCACAAAAGGACCACCGTGTCCACAAGAACTAACCATAGTAGGGCTAGAACTATAGATCCTAATATATACGTGCATTCTGATTATATAAAAATTTATTTGTTGTACAAAAATGTTTAACAAAATATAAAAAATATACATATAAAATAATATATGTAAAAATTATTTGTGTAAAAAACACTTGTAAATAGTTTTGGATAGATAGTAGGATTACTTCAGATGTGTATAATTTTTTTAAAGTACAGTACCCGGTACTAGCCACATTAGTGGGTATTCCCAAAATACATAAAGATATGACTGACCCTCCATTTAGACCCATAGTATCAGGCAGTCATTCCAAAATGTTTCCATTAGGGGTTGCAGTAGACTCTTGGTTGACAGCTGGTAACTTTGTTCTGATGAAGCCCACATATAGTGAGTGAAAGCGCTTAACTATTTTAACTTTGTTTTACTTGATGAAGTAAATTCCAGTTCATTTTTTAAAAATAAATGATAAATTTCCAGGTGTTTGCACAGCGTTTCCTCTGTGATAGTAGCGTTGCATTTATGGAGAAGCAAGAGGTATTTGTTGTATTCAACATTATATTTATTCAGTGGTCATACCATGGAGGAGGTCGGTGTTCATTCTCCTGTTAGTTCTACCTCAGAGAAAGCCAAATTAGACAGCATATGGGCAGAAGTTATGGCACTCAGAGGAGAAGTGAGCAAACTATTGCAGTTATTTACCGCTGCCATTGATTCAGAAGATGGTAAAGGTATGGTGGGCATTTCAGCCTGTTCAGCGAATGGAATTTTATTTGTTCAAGGAAAAGGAAAATGCACAGAGGGGGAGCAGAGTAATGCATGGATGGAGGTCACAGCAGCCTTTGCAGATCCATTCAAGGATGTACAGTGGGTTACATCAGCTAGTAGCAACGTATCGACAATTATGGACATACCAAATGGTCAAGGATCAGGTACCAATAAAGCCAGAAGGATTAATGACATAGACATGCCAGATTTGCGTATTTCAAGTGAGCTACGAGATAGCAGCAAATTAAATTCTACAGGCTTCACATTTGACTTTTCACTATATGAATATGAGGATGAAGAAGAGATACAATAGGTACAAGACCTAAAAGAACTGTACCAGAGATAACATATTCCAATGTGGTTGGAAAAGCCACCAATAAAGTTAAAGGTACTGTAACATCTAATGTTCTGACTGAACTACCTGACAGAGTTAATAGCACTAAAGGAAACAAAGATGTGCATTTGCATACATTTTTTCCACTAACTGCGATTTTGAGAACTATGAAAAAGGTAAAAATGGTAAAGCAAATGAAAAAGGTTTAATGAACTACACATTAAGGGATTATATTTATTTGCTGGGTAAAAAATTGAATGCAATCAATGGTATTAAGTTGGACAATGCATATTTACATAAATGTCTAGTACTAGAAATTGTACCTATGGGATTGCATTTTTTTAAACAACCGATGGGCTTAGAATTAACTGTGACTAACAGAAGTGAATTTAATCAACTATTTAATCAATTTGGGTTTAGTTATATGAAGTTGTTAATAAAACATAATGACGAAAAGCTTTCCCATTTGATGCAAGAAGTTGAGGAATTGAATCATAAAATTATTAGTGATTTATTATTTAAACAATAGGAGAACGTATATAACAAGCAGTTTCATATAGCAGAAACAAAGATACAGATGGATATGATAGAAAATGTAAGAAGATTAATAGGGATATGGCTCAGTATAAAAGTGATCAAGCATATATGTGGAAAGAAACAGATTGTGAAAGTTTTCACAATACAAAGGGATATGAACAAGTAAAAGGAAATAATGAGAACAATACATATTACAGAGAGACACATGATAATGATAGGAATAACAGATCAAATTGTCAGAGGGGCTGGAAACAGCAACATCAGACAAAGAGACTAATGGGGAGGGGTTGGAAAGAGAATACAACTTATTACCAGGGGGCACCATACAAGGACAAGTAAAGGAAATAAACAGAATATCGGTAGAGAATGACAATAAGGAAGAATGAAACAATATTGATAACATTTATGTGAATGGGATAGTACACAGTTGTAATAATTTTAAAATTTACAATTATTCTAATTTAACATTGAATAGGCACATTTTGACCTTTTGTCTAAAGGGATGAAATATATTCCAACACCCCAATTCCGATTAGTGGATAATCTCTGTGAAGTAAAGTTATTCATGAGGAAACTAAATTTGTCAATTATGTTTAAGGACAAGACCAACAATATAGAACAGGGTACAGATATTAAGCCACACAAGTTAAAGAAAATAAGTACATT
The DNA here is from genome assembly GCF_019279795.1 of Protopterus annectens. Classification (NCBI taxonomy): domain Eukaryota; kingdom Metazoa; phylum Chordata; order Ceratodontiformes; family Protopteridae; genus Protopterus; species Protopterus annectens. The sequence goes on from NC_056725.1 coordinate 1,654,054,836, forward strand.
TGTACCACCAATGCATACATATGTGGAGATATATGAAAAACATGTGATTAAAGAAATATATAGACATAAAAACAAAATAAGTACAGAAAAAATACATCATAATCTTACAATAGAAGAGAAAAAAATATTAAAAAAACTAAAGGGGGACAACAATATACGTGTAATGAAGCCTGACAAGGGAGGTGGAGTGGTCATTTATGATACACTGGAATACACCAACAAAATGTTTGACATACTTATACAGTCAGACAATTATGAAACTGTTTCTATTAATGAAATCAACATAGCTTACCAACGCATAGACTCATACATAGAGGAGTTTTAGATAGATAGTAGGATTACTTCAGATGTGAATGATTTTTTTAAAGTACAGTACCCGGTACTAGCCACATTAGTGGGTATTCCCAAAATACATAAAGATATGATTGACCCACCATTTAGACCCATAGTATCAGGCAGTCATTCCAAAATGTTTCTGTTAGGGGTTGCAGTAGACACTTGGTTGAAACAGATTTATATGCAAATTTCACATCTGGTTAAAGATTCTTGGGAATTCTTAGGTAGTTTTCCTACTTACATTGAACAAAATAGATGTCTATACGTAACGATAGATGTAATAGATCTATTTTCATGCATTCTGAAAGATCTAGGATTAGAAGCGTTTTGTAATAGTATTAGAAAACATACACATATAGGATGGGAAAAGATTTGTTTGATTATGGAGTGTATGTCTATGGTATTGGATCATAATTACATTATTTTAAAGGCGAATATTATAGACAAAATAGGGGTGTTGCGATGGGTTCTGCATGTGTGCCAACTTTTGCAAATTTGGTTATGTTGGATTGGGAGGAGACTGTTGTATTTCCCAACACCATGTTTAAGCATGTGAGACATTATTCCAGATTTTTAGATGATATTTACATCTTATGGGAAGGGAGTTCAGATGAACTTGATTCTTTTATAACATTCTTGAATTCCAGCAGTGAATTTCTTAAATTCACACATTCGGTTAGTAGAAATGGTATAGCTTATCTAGATACTTTTATTTCCCACAATGACAAAGGATTTAAATCTTGTATTTATAGAAAAAGTACATTCTCTAACGATTATTTACAGTATAGGAGCAACCATCCTAGAAAACAGTTGTACAATATATTTAAAGGGCAATGCATAAAGGCAGTCCGTATGACATCTAGGTATGAGGAAATGGTGGATGAATTAGAATATATAACTGAATTATTTAATGAAAGAGGTTACAATAAGGAAATGATGACAGATATTAAACATTATGTCATTCAAGAATGGGGAAAAAATATCCACCATTATTAGGAATATACAAGGGAGAGAACAGAACAAGTAATATTAAAGAAGTGAAAGGCACAGGAGTGAAATACCAACATGCCTGTGTACTTGAATATAGTCCCCATGTATATCAGATTAAGAGAATTAGGGAAAAGAACTGGAAAACATTATTGGTGGATGATGAATTGAAAGAGTTAGTAGATAATAAACCACGCTTTGTGTATAAGAATGGATGTAACCTTAAGAAACTTTGGGAGCATAGAGGGATGAACAAAGAGGTAAATACAATTAACAGCAATAACAAATCCACCAGTAGATGTGGAAGTTGCAGTCAGTGTTGTGTTATAATGGAAGAAGGTGAAACTATCTTAGATAATATAAACAACACTAAAATAAGATTTAGACAGGGTAATTGCAACACAAATTATGTGATTTACATGGCAAAGTGCAGCTCATGTCCTGGATACTATATAGGAAAGACAGAAAGACCTTTTAAAAAATGGATATACGATCACCTATAAAGTATCAAAAAGAAGGATTGTAACAACGCACTGTATAAACATACAGAAAAGTATGGAGAATTACACAAATTTAGATTTGCCATATTAGAACACATACAACATAATCCAAAAGGAGGCAATAGGAAGGAAACCTTGGGGTTTAGTGAAGTATGGTGGCAATTGTATACAGACGCATCAACTCCACCAGGTATGAATGATTATATATCAATTAAACCAATATTAGCTAATAGATTATAGTGTGAAGCACAAGGGATGGCGTATTAGATTTACACAGAATGTACAGTGTTAATATTATTGGTACAGAATTTACAGTGTTAATATTATTAGTACAGTATATGTAAGAAAAATAGTATTGATAGTAATAATGGTATTAATAGTTATTTTATCAAGTAGGTTTGGTCATATGAATTGTCAATACGTTCATAGAATTCTATAGAGTTATTTAATGTTTACAAGTGTTTTTTACACAAATAATTTTTACAGATATTATTATATACGTATATTTTTTATATTTTGTCAAACATTTTTGTACAACAAATACATTTTTATATAATCAGAATGCACGTATATATTAAGATCTAAATAGAGAATTTATACTTTATAATTGTAAGTAAAAAAATCTAGTATATAATTTCAAGTACATATATTTCTAGTATATTGTGTATTAATGAATTTTAAAAGTGTTACATAGTATAAATATACAAAGATATACATTTAGTGATATCACTTTAAGGGCAGACCATTTTTGAATTTTTGGCGCCTAAAAAGTTATTTAAACGTTTGTGACAGCTGGTAACTTTGTTCTGATGAAGCCCACATATAGTGGGTGAAAGTGCTTAACTATTTTAACTTTGTTTTACTTGATGAAGTAAATTCCAGTTTGTTTTTTTTAAATAAAAGATAAATTTGTAGGCAGAATAGATAGCTAACACTAAAAGGGGGTGTGTCCCGGCTTGTTTAAGTGGATTGGTGGTAAGCGGCACCTGTTTGCGCTCAGCTAAGCACAGCTAAGTTGGGGGGGGGGGTCTGAGGCTGCTAAGCTATACTTATCCCCGCAGCATGTATTTTAGCTGGTTAAAGAAAAGCTAAGCATGCCCGTGTTCAGGGGAGGGTCAAATCTGCTGAGCAATGTTTACACTAGCTCTGCAGGGCTTAGAAGTGGAAGAAATCCAAAGCAAAAATGTAAATAAAATTAAATAGCCTGGGAAAGCCAATCAAGTATAAATGACTAATAAGCCCTGTTCCACTGACAGTGGCTCATTCAATCCCCTCAATAATATAGCTGGTAGGTGGAATGTATCATAGTAAGCCAAATCACACAGGCTACATCTGCACCACACCAATATAAAGTATGCATACACCCACCAATCTGATTTTCCCCACACACTCTGCACCATTGTAGTCCACACTTGGGAATTGTAACTGCTTTGCTACATCTGTATGCACTACAGGCTGAGGTCAGTGATGATGATGATGATGATGATGATGATGATGACAATAGGCCCAGACTGAGGAGAAGAGTGTTCAGGCCCAGGGTAACCTTTCAAGGGCACCATGAGCTGAAGATAGTAGAGCACTACATGCTGGACAGGGACATACTACAGGAACTCACTGAGCTCTGCCACCCTCACCTCAGACCCACAGCCAACAGAAGGGAACCCATCCCAGTGGAAACAAAGGTATGTGTAGCCTTAAGAATTCTAGCTACAGCTACTTTCCAAAGACCTACTGGGGACATCATATGGGTCTCACAGACATTTGCATCCAGGGTAATCCACCAGTTTCTGGATGTCATGCAAACACATGCCAGTGAACACATTTATTTCCCCAAAACCCCTGAGGAGAGAACCAGCAATATGCATCTCTTCCACCATGTAGCAAACTACCCAGAGGTACTGGGTGCCATAGACTGCACTCATGTACACATCAAAGCACCACCCGGTGAGGAGGGTAGAGTCTATGTCAACCACAAGGGGTATCTCTCCATCAACTTCCAGGTCGTGTGCAATGCCCAAGACATAATCATCAATGTGTGTGCTGGCACCTCTGGCAGTTATCATGACTCCCACATCTGGCACACATCACAGCTGTACCAGACATTTGCCAGGGGGGACATCCCATATGGCCATCTTGTGGGGGATACTGGTTATGCACTGGAACCATGGATTATGACACCCATCAGAAATGCACACACACCAACTGAAGAATGCCATAATGAGGCACATGCACAAACTAGGAATATCATAGAGCATGTGTTTGGACTGATCAAGTCACGGTTCCACTGCCTTGACATATCTGGTGGAGCCCTGCAGTACTGTCCAGCCACATGCACACACATGTTCATAGTATCTGCCATGCTACACATTATGATCCTGTGGAAACAACTGTGACAGGAACATCACAGGGATGGGAGGCACAGCCCCCACCATTACCAAGGTCTCCACAGGCACAGGGTGGACTCAGAGGAGGAACCCCCTGAGTCTGTCCTTGTAGGCAGATGTAAGCATGCCCAATACACCCTGGCCTTGGCAAAGAGGCAAAGCATAGCACATACACTGACAACCTAGGGATCCAGGTGCTGACACCTCTCTCTGACTCACATACACACAGTAAAATGGATGTCATCCACATCACACTACCTATACCTTACCATGTATAGACTGTGTACTGCGTGCATCTGACAGACTCACCCCTGAAGCACTGTCCTCTCAACTGCTGCAGACACAAGGTAAGTTACTCTTCTTAACAACAAATGAATGGGGTAGTAGACTGTTGTAGCATATGTATGGTATTGCTGCATGTACATAAGGGAATAGAGTGGGCTACCAGTATATCAGCAGCAGACAATGGATAGCTGTGTGGGACAACAGGCACTCACTGCCAGATACTTGCTGCCCCAGAATATGCAGTAGGCCCCAAGCCACCAAAATCCATGGCAGTATGTGAGGGACTTACAAACAGCGGGCTCATAGTACAGATGCATGGATGTCAATATTGGAGTCCAATACATACATCTGAACCTCTTAGAGCAAGAAATCTGTGCAAAGCCATATTGAAAGGTGATCCAAAGGCTCAAAACAGAGAGAATTGTTAAATATTGCCCTTACAAATGTACACAGTTGATAGATTAACAGGTTTTGCAGTAGCATGAATTCTCTGAAGGGTAAGACGTCTGAAACTTAAATGTCTGTCATTACGTTCTAACTTCAGTCTTAAATGATTTGCCAATAATTTTCCAGATTACTGCAATGTTATGAGAAATGGACACAAATGTGAGTTAAACAGCTGGACATTCTGTAAAAATCTGTACAGTTGAGAGTTATGGTCCCCTACCCCCACACACCCATCTTCCCATAGAACTGCAGTAACAGTTATGTTTGTAAGGTAAAAGCAGCAGGCCACACATTCCCAGAGTTCTCCCATTCAACTTGCTAACATGTTCCATTTACAAAATATGCAGAGGTCAATGTGCAATCTATTTGTGTGGTTAATAGTATCAGGAAGTAGATAGCACTGACTACTGGCTGTTGTGACTCACTGGGCAAGTACATTACTGTAGGTGACTGGGTCCATGGTTCAAGAGTGGCTGTGTCTCTTTTTTTGCATGTCAGCTCCACTAACAGTAGCTGTCCAGAAGTCAATATTTGTTACTGCAGGAAAGCTGGACAATGGAGAGACAGGGGTCCACAGATATGGAGAGTAATCAGCTCTGAGTAACCTAGATGGTACCTAGTAGAACAGCCAGTTGTGACAAGTCAATCTATCACCAGGATACAAAGGCTGACATGCAACTGTGATAGTACTCACAACAAGTCAGTAGGTACCATCCATACCTCAAAAATGTCAGGGTGTCTCAGAATGTCCACACATATGCCTCATATATCTGTTCTGTTTGTCATAACATTGCATTTGTCTGGCAAACTATTGACCAAACAATACAGGTTGATGTGAAAACATCAATGACAAACAGTTGAGATGTAGACTTCATACCCATAAGAAAATGCAAGCTAATACAAAACAGTTTACCAACTGTCTACATTTGGAACAGCAATATTAAGATGGTCTTTCCAAGTCTGGCCCTGTGTCCGATTGTGATATATGGCCCTGTCAAGATGTCTGTCTGTAAGAGTTTGAGAGGTATGGCCAACATGTAGCCTTAGAAGAACAGTGCAACACAAACTGTCTGAGGACCACAGCAGATGTATGGGGCACAATGCTGGCCAACCTGCTAAACAGGTACAGTCAGAGGTGTGTAGCCTGGAATACACTCTTTACATGTGTAATTCCCATGATGCATGTGAGAAGTATATAGTGTAGACAGTTGGAT